>NC_140580.1:531794705-531937205 GCF_964204655.1 Triturus cristatus | reverse complement strand
GGCCGAAATGCATTATGCCTTACATCAAATAAACCGCTTCCACCAGTTTCCCCGCTGTGGCCTCTGCTTCTTTACTTGGTGGAGGAGTTGCTGCTATATATACACATATATACACACCTATATATATATATATATATATATATATATATATATATATATATATATATATATATATATATATTATCTACTGGGGGTCGCCAGTAGATAGTTATAGTTACAACCTAGTTTCCATAGGAAATCTCAAAATTCTATTTTGAATAACTTTGGCGCCGGTTGACGAATCCTCGCGAAATTTTCAAAACTAATGGGGCGCTCCGTTCAGCTCCTACCCTGAAAGTCTCGGGGTGATTCGTCAAGCGGGGGCCGAGAAAAAAGGGGGGTCCCAAAACGCGTTTTCCCCATGCATTTTTCCATAGGACCTTTAGACACAGCTACAGCCAGAACGGCTGAACAGAATTACTTGAAATTTGGCAAAGAGGTAGTCCTCAGGTCAGGCATGTGCCTTTTGCATATATGGTGTAAATCCGTTCACTAGTTCCTGAGAAAATCAAAAGTAAAATCATATACATATCTGGGCGGAGCCTAACCACACGTCTCATTGTGAGATCTGATTGGCTGTCAGCACTTCATCCAAGAAGTGTTGGCAGCCATCTTGGGACCAATATACATGATAGCACCTCATTTAAAGCATTGCAGTTAATAGAAGGTTTTAAGACTTTAGTTACATTATAAATCATTTGTTGATGGTACCATACTCATTTTAGGAATTGTAGTATGTTCTAAGGTGATTTTACCATGTGAAAAAGCCTTCTGCTGGGAAATCATGAATCATGTTTGAGAGAAAACTATTTTCACATGCTTTTCCCACAGAGGTTTGGAAGGTGATCTATAAGCTAAACTGAGAGCATATTTTCTGTAAATTCACATTATCTTTCTCAGTCATGTGAGAATGAAGTCTGACATTCTCAGTAAAACATGTACATCCAACAAGGGCAGAGACTGTCAGTTGATTCTTTTGTGTTCTACTGCAGCTTCCCAGAGTGTTCCAAAGAACAACTAGAGCGCTAACAGTCTTACTTATGACAAAGGTATGGCACACCTGAAGCCATCTTGATTGGAATAAAGTGGTAACATTTAAAACATTTAATTTAAAAAGGAACAAAATGAGTGTAAAGACGAAACGTCAGGAGGTTAAACTTGAGTAAGTTTATTGCTCAGATAACGACACACTCAACCGGAGGCGGAGTGCGACTGGTACATCATAACGTTAATGCCAACTGCCTTACATGCCAACTGTCAACTGTCACTAGAATCTCCGGCTGTCAACATTCCAGCCGGGAAGTGCCACGCGCAGGAGGGAGGGGCGCGCGGGGAACGTAAGCAAGGTGACACATTTATTATGTAACATCATAACACATCTCCCCCTCAAGGAAAAGGATAAAGTGGAAAGAAATATAAAGGAACTGCTAGGATGGGGAGGGTAACAACCAGCTATTCACACACAAAATCTTTGTATTTGCTGGGTTTAATCACGACGCGACCACATCTACTTGTGGTTGCATCTTCTTTCGTATTGTCCGTCTCCAACTCTGGTTCCAGATTGGTTTCAAGTGTTCCGTTTAGATCAGTTCGACCTCCAGGTGTGCAGGTAACAGGAACGCACCTTACTCCACTTGTTTCAACAGCTTCCAGTTCACTCTCCAACTCAATGTCACTACCATGACTCACAGAAGCCCCTGATTCACTCGTGGTAGCATCCCAGTTTGCACCAATGGTCTCCACAACTTCACTTCCCTGTCCATCCGTACTGTTTTGTCCCTTTTGTTGCTTTTGCATGTGATCTCCATCTTCCTCTGAATCCGTAAAATCCAGCTCGACTCGACCCATCACATCTATTTCTTTACTTTTTTCTTTCTTCTCCATGTGTATTTTACTCCATGTTCCGTTAGGAGCCTTATCCTCTCTTTTACAAATAGATATTGCAGAGGCATGCCATACTTTTCCGTCACCAAGTCGTGCCGAATTGCAAAATACTTCTTTCACTTCTAATGGGTTAGAGAACCTATTTTGACCTTTGGTTACGTTACCGCTTTTCCTTACTGTCACTATGTCCCCAACTTCCAGGTTGATTTCTTTGCAGTTGTGTTTTATGTCATATCGTCCTTTACTCTGTTCCTTTGACTCTTGTATCTTTTTCCTTACACTTTCTACAGACCAATCAGATTTTCTTGCGCTTTTTAGCCAACCAATATTGTCTTTAGAAATGGGGGTTCTTGCTCTCAGCATCTCAAAAGGGCTTACCATGGTTTTTTCTCCAGGTGTTATCCTGTAGCTCCATACCATTTTTTCCAATTCCTTTCTCCAGCATTTTCCGTTATTGTTGGCCAACTGGATGATGCCTTTTATCTCCCTGTTAAACCTCTCAACGGCTCCGTTTCCCGCTGGATGGTAGATGCTTGTAGTTTTATGTTTAATTCCTTTTCCATTTACAAATTTTTTGAAAACGTCAGACATAAACTGACTACCATTGTCACTGACAATAACCTTTGGTATGCCTTCCCTACTGAATATTTTGTCCAAAAACTTGACAATATCGGTTGCATCCACTTTCCTGCAGACCTTAATTTCTGGCCATTTTGAGAAATGATCTATTAAGACCAAAACATACATTTGTTCTTCCTGCCATCTCACTGGACCCATTACATCTATGCCAACTCTTTCCCAAGCCATGTTGGGGCATTCTAACGGCTGTAATGTTGGCCTTAAGACATGTTGGGTTTTATCCGAATTCTCACAGGGTACACAATTCCTCACGGCTCTTTCAATCTGTATGTCACACCCTGGCCACCAATACCAGCTTTTTATTCTCTGTTTTGTTTTATTTATGCCGAGATGTCCCTCATGGCATAAATCAATAAGTCTTTCCCTTAAAGCTGTGGGAGGTATCACTTTGCCTTGTCTTAATACCAATTCGTTTTCTATTGATAGCTCATTCCTTAATTCCCAATAGGCTCGCATTTCTTTCGTCATGTTACTCTTCTTTGGCCATCCTACCACAATGTGTTTCTTTACCTCTTCTAATGTTTAATCTTTTTCATATTCTTCTTTCCATGCTTCTTTGGTTATACTTGGGAATTCCTCCCTTACATTGGCAACACATAGTTCTTCTTCCTTCTCAGTTTTTTCCACATTGTGCAAGGGTAACCGACTTAGAAAATCCGCTACAACGTTCTTAGATCCTGGCAAGTATTGCACTTCATAATTGTAATCCAACAATTTGATTGACAATCTTGCTAATCTCGGAGATGCATTGAATAATCCCTTTACTGTGAGCACTTTTGTCAGGGGTTTGTGGTCACTCCTTAAAATTATTCTTTTCCCCCATATGTATTGTCTGTAATGGTCCAGTCCCCATGCACACGCCAGGGCTTCTCGCTCTATTACGGAATACTTCTCTTCCGTTTGTGTTAGAGAACGGGATGCGAAGGCAATTGTGACTTCCTTACCATCAGATTCCACTTGGGATAATACTGCTCCTATGCTCTTTCCGCTTGCATCTGTGGTGACTACACATTGTAATTCGTTATCAAAACCCTGAAGGGGTGGTGCGTCACATATTTCTTTTTTTAGGTTTTTTAAACTTTCTTCACAGTCTTGCGACCACTCAAATTTGTTTTTGTTTTTTAGAAGGGTTCTGATACAGTGTGTTTTCATCGAGAAATTTTTTACAAACTTTGAATAGTATTCCACTAGACTTAGGAACGCTCTTAGTTCCTCTTTATTCTGTGGTACAGGAGCATCCTTGATGGCTTTGATCAATTCTTTCTTGGGTTTCACTCCTTCCTTGGTGATTTCATGTCCTAAGTATGTGACAGAGTTTTTGCTAAACTTACACTTCCTGTATTCCGCTGTTAATCCTCCTTTCTCTATGATTTTCAGAACTTGTTCCAACCGTTTGTCATGTTCTTTCTTGTCTTTTCCCATTATGAGGATATCGTCCTGAAAAATGAGTATGTTCTTTATTCCTTTGAATAATTCGTGCATCAGTCTTTGAAATAGTGCAGCTGCGGATGCTAGCCCAAATGGTACTCTTTTGAATCTAAAGCACCCAAAAGGCGTTATAAACGTCGTGAGGTGTCTGCTCTCTGGATGTAGAGGAACCTGGTGGTATGCAGCTGCCAAGTCAATGGTAGAAAATACAGTCATGCCCTTGGTAAGGGACAACATCTCGTTTATTTTTGGTAAAGGGTACTGGTCGATTAGAATGTTTTTGTTCACTCACACCTGTTTGTTTATTATATTTCCGCTAGAGTTCCGTACAAAAAAAAACGGGGTTTTTTTCTACTCTCCAGCTGATCGTTATTGTTTATTTTTCACTTTCAGCTCTGCAACGAGTAAATTGCACTTCTCTTCCTGGTCAAAATGGCGGCACGCCGATTTCCTGTGCGTGAACACTTTGAACTAGACTGCAAACTGGATACTCACTTCCGGTTGCAATACGTCACGACGTTCTATCTCGAACGCCCCAGGTCTGAGGTGAATATTTTTCTTCGTCACTTTGCAGCTACTTGCACCACCGGATTGATTTTGAATAACACTTTGGTGAGTTCATCGCATGTCCATTAATTTTATTTAAGACTCTACTCACACGGCTAAGCTCCTTCACCGTTTGTTCCGTGGTGCGTCGCTAGCGATTCTGTCACTGAAGTCCACTCACTACTCACACGGTTAAGCTCCTTCACCGTTTGTTCCGTGGTGCGTCGCTAGAGATACTGTGACTGAAGTCCACTCAATCTTCTTTGCGCATTGCAATTAGTTATGTTTCATCCGATAAAGTCGTTGGTAATATCCCTTCGTAGTTCCTTTGGTGATTTGGTGATACAAGGCTTAGAATCTTCCCTTACTCATTTCTTTTGCGTAAAAGTTGCAGCTTCTTAGTAGTTCTTCCCTAAATTTCCTTTTTCTTCCGTTTTGTGCCGCAATTTCTTAATTTTCCTTTTCACCTCTTCCGTAGCGCATCCATCCGGTTAGCTTCCTCCTTTACTTCAATTCACGATCCCTTACTTGTGGGTTCATCTGTGTGTCGCTCACCATCACTCGTCGCCAAATTGTAAAGACGAAACGTCAGGAGGTTAAACTTGAGTAAGTTTATTGCTCAGATAACGACACACTCAACCGGAGGCGGAGTGCGACTGGTACATCATAACGTTAATGCCAACTGCCTTACATGCCAACTGTCAACTGTCACTAGAATCTCCGGCTGTCAACATTCCAGCCGGGAAGTGCCACGCGCAGGAGGGAGGGGCGCGCGGGGAACGTAAGCAAGGTGACACATTTATTATGTAACATCATAACAATGAGAGGGTTCATTTTGCCATAGAATGTATGATTAGTGCTGCAGAAAGAAAAATTAGGGCACATTTTGAGTGACTTCTCAAATCCTCTTCTATTTCATTAAAGAATTCTGACATGCAGACTGAAACATGCACTTTCAATACCAGCAGCAGACTTCCCTGGTGAGCAGTAGCTTTACTACAGTGATCTAATGAGCAACTAGAGTGCTAACGTTCTGAATATATGGCAAATGTGTGACACATCTGAATGCCTTCTTCATTGAATCAAAGTAAAAAACTGACAGTATGCCTACTGAGGAGACTGCAGTAAATGAGGAAATTAGGAAACTTCATAACAAGTCTCCCAAGATGGCCACCAGAGACAAAAGAGCCCAAATGTAGCACAAATATCACCGAGATGTAGCCCAAGTATAGCCCAATGACAGAAATCCCAGAGTGTTTTAAAGAACAACTAGAGCGCTAACAGTCTTACTTATGACAAAGGTATGGCACACCTGCAGCCATCTTGATTGGACTAAAGTGGTAACATTTAAAACATTTAATTTGCAAAGGAACAAAATGAGGGGGTTCATTTTGCCATAGAAATTATGACTAGTGCTGCAGAAAGAAAACTTGGGGCACATTTTGACTTCTCAAATCCTCTTCTATTTCATTAAAAAGTTCTGACATGCAGACTGAAACATGCACTTTGAATACCAGCAGCAGACTTCCCTGGTGAGTGATCTAATGAGGAACTAGAGTGCTACCATTCAGAATTTATGGCAAATGTGTCACATCTGAATGCCTTCTTGATGGAACCAAAGGAAACAAGCATTGAAAATGCAATAGGTCTCGCCCTCGTTTAAGTTAAAGCAATTCTGTTTGTAATTAGGTGGCTTTTTAGCTTTGCTTTTATTAGTGTTTTTCAAAATTTCATGTAAATAACATGCATATCTGTATATGTATGCATGCATTTATATTTGTATTTATATAGATATGCAGATTATAAATATGTTTATATATGTATGTATATACATATATATACACATACATATATATAAATGCATATATGTGCATATGTGTGCGGGTAGAGAGAGGTAGAGAGAGGTAGAAAAGTAGAGGTAGAGAGGTAGAGGTAGAGAGGTAGAGGTAGAGAGGTAGAGGTAGAGAGGTAGAGAGTAGTGGAGAGAGAGGTAGAGAGTAGAGGATGAGTAATAGAGAGTAGAGAGTAGAGAGAGAGTAGTAGAGAGAGTAGTAGAGAGCAGTAGAGAGAGTAGCAGAGAGTGAGTAGGAGAGAGTAGTAGTGAGTAGTAGAGAGTGAGTAGTAGAGAGTAGTAGCGAGTGAGAAGTAGAGAGTAGTAGAGAGTAGTAGAGAGTGAGTAGTAGAGGGAGTAGTAGAGAGTAGTAGAGAGTGAGTAGTAGAGGGAGTAGTAGAGAGTGAGTATTAGAGAGTGAGTAGTAGAGAGTAGTAGAGAGGGAGTAGTAGAGAGAGAGAGTAGTAGAGAGAGAGTAGTAGAGAGTGAGTAGTAGAGAGTGAGTGGTAGAGAGTAGTAGAGAGTGAGTAGTAGAGAGTGAGTAGTAGAGAGTAGTAGAGTAGTAGAGAGTAGTAGAAAGTGAGTAGTAGAGAGTGAGTAGTAGAAAGTAGTAGCGAGTGAGTAGTAGAGAGTGAGTAGTTTAATTTAAAAGGAACACAATGAGGAGGTTCATTTTGCCCTAGAAATTATGATTAGTGAGGACAAAAGAAAAATTAGGGCACATTTTGAGTGACTTATCAAATCCTCTTCTATTTCATTAAAAAATTCTGACATGCAGACTGAAACGTGCACTTTCAATACCAGCAGCAGACTTCCCTGGTGAGCAGTAGCTTTACTACAGTGATCTAATGAGCAACTAGAGTGCTACCATTCAGAATATATGGAAAATGTGGGACACAACTGAATGCCTTCTTGATGGAATCAAAGTAAACAAGCATTGAAAATGCAATAGGTCTCGCCCTCGTTTAAGTTAAAGCAATTCTGTTTGTAATTAGGTGGCTTTTTAGCTTTGCTTTTTTTAGTGTTTTTCAAAATTTCATGTAAATAACATGCATATCTGTATATGTATGCATGCATTTATATTTGTATTTATATAGATATGCAGATTATAAATATGTTTATATATGTATGTATATACATATATATACACATACATATATATAAATGCATATATGTGCATATGTGTGCGGGTAGAGAGAGGTAGAGAGAGGTAGAAAAGTAGAGGTAGAGAGGTAGAGGTAGAGAGGTAGAGGTAGAGAGGTAGAGGTAGAGAGGTAGAGAGTAGTAGAGAGAGAGGTAGAGAGTAGAGGATGAGTAATAGAGAGTAGAGAGAGAGTAGTAGAGAGAGTAGTAGAGAGCAGTAGAGAGAGTAGCAGAGAGTGAGTAGGAGAGAGTAGTAGTGAGTAGTAGAGAGTGAGTAGTAGAGAGTAGTAGCGAGTGAGAAGTAGAGAGTAGTAGAGAGTAGTAGAGAGTAGTAGAGAGTGAGTAGTAGAGGGAGTAGTAGAGAGTAGTAGAGAGTGAGTAGTAGAGGGAGTAGTAGAGAGTGAGTATTAGAGAGTGAGTAGTAGAGAGTAGTAGAGAGGGAGTAGTAGAGAGAGAGAGTAGTAGAGAGAGAGTAGTAGAGAGTGAGTAGTAGAGAGTGAGTGGTAGAGAGTAGTAGAGAGTGAGTAGTAGAGAGTGAGTAGTAGAGAGTAGTAGAGTAGTAGAGAGTAGTAGAAAGTGAGTAGTAGAGAGTGAGTAGTAGAAAGTAGTAGCGAGTGAGTAGTAGAGAGTGAGTAGTTTAATTTAAAAGGAACACAATGAGGAGGTTCATTTTGCCCTAGAAATTATGATTAGTGAGGACAAAAGAAAAATTAGGGCACATTTTGAGTGACTTATCAAATCCTCTTCTATTTCATTAAAAAATTCTGACATGCAGACTGAAACATGCACTTTCAATACCAGCAGCAGACTTCCCTGGTGAGCAGTAGCTTTACTACAGTGATCTAATGAGCAACTAGAGTGCTACCATTCAGAATATATGGAAAATGTGGGACACAACTGAATGCCTTCTTGATGGAATCAAAGTAAACAAGCATTGAAAATGCAATAAGTCTCGCCCTTGTTTAAGTTAAAGCAATTCTGTTTGTAATTAGGTGGCTTTTAGCTTTGCTTGTATTAGAGTTTTTCAAACTTTCATGTACATGCCATGCATATGTATGCATATATGTATATGTTTGCATGAATTTATATTTATATATATGCAGATTATATTTATATGTTTATATATTCACTGAATAAACCATATGTTTCACACACGTTATAGTTACGAATTAGCATTTAAAAAACCTTGCAAATTCACTTAAAAAACCATAGGTTTCACACATGTTATAGTTAGCTGGACATTTCACTCGTAAAAAACCAATGAAATTCCCCCGTTATAGTTAGTGCAGGCAACTATAACTCACGCGACCGCAATCCTCTGCTGATGTCGTCAGATATTACATCACTGTATTTAGACACTTATTTACCCATGTCTTCTTCCATTAATCTTTAGCTATACATATATTACACATATTTATTTTTCATGAAGACACATATGTCATCAGTGATGTAATATCTGACGTCATCAGCAGAGGATTGCGGTCGCGTGAGTTATAGTTGCCTGCACTAACTATAACGGGGGAATTTCATTGTTTTTTTACGAGTGAAATGTCCAGCTAACTATAACATGTGTGAAACCTATGGTTTTTTAAGTGAATATATATATATATATATATATATATATATATATATATATATATGAAAGAAGAGTCCTTCCTGACGAAAAGACCAAAGGACACAGCGGGGGTACCAGGTAATCATTTATTTATCCCAGATTTTAGGCATAATGCATTTCGGCGTTTGGTCATGCCTTCCTCAGATGCCTTTCCTGCCTTGGGTTACGCTCGCTCCCTCTTTAAAATGTCATGCGGTATTCCAAATGATTGGAGTATTCCAGGCCCCGCCTTTATTGTCTGCAGCTGTTGTCCAATGCTGAACGGACTCAGCCTCCCAGCATGCATTGCAACTGCAGTCCAAAATGTGGAGTAGTGCTTCAATGCACCCTATTAAGCCTTAACAAAAAGAGGGAGACGGCTAATTTGAGCCACGAGAGTCCCAGTAATAAAGATGCAAATGGCCACCTCGGGTCCCCAACGCCTCGACCTCCGGAGCAATTACAAACCAGGCCGTGACGATGTGATACCGTGATCCAGCGTCCCCGTGCAATCACGGACTGCAAATTGCAGCGGTCCTTGTCAGTCATGCTCCCAAGGTGGGTCTTCCAACTACCAATCCTTTGGTGTATCCTGCCACATTGCCTTTACTTGTTGTCGGCCACTTGCGAGACGGGTCCTCTGTTTTGCACGCGCTAAGACTCAGCTCGTGGAATTTGTATGAAAGAAGAGTCCTTCCTGACGAAAAGACCAAAGGACACAGCGGGGGTACCAGGTAATCATTTATTTATCCCAGATTTTAGGCATAATGCATTTCGGCGTTTGGTCATGCCTTCCTCAGATGCCTTTCCTGCCTTGGGTTACGCTCGCTCCCTCTTTAAAATGTCATGCGGTATTCCAAATGATTGGAGTATTCCAGGCCCCGCCTTTATTGTCTGCAGCTGTTGTCCAATGCTGAACGGACTCAGCCTCCCAGCATGCATTGCAACTGCAGTCCAAAATGTGGAGTAGTGCTTCAATGCACCCTATTAAGCCTTAACAAAAAGAGGGAGACGGCTAATTTGAGCCACGAGAGTCCCAGTAATAAAGATGCAAATGGCCACCTCGGGTCCCCAACGCCTCGACCTCCGGAGCAATTACAAACCAGGCCGTGACGATGTGATACCGTGATCCAGCGTCCCCGTGCAATCACGGACTGCAAATTGCAGCGGTCCTTGTCAGTCATGCTCCCAAGGTGGGTCTTCCAACTACCAATCCTTTGGTGTATCCTGCCACATTGCCTTTACTTGTTGTCGGCCACTTGCGAGACGGGTCCTCTGTTTTGCACGCGCTAAGACTCAGCTCGTGGAATTTGTATGAAAGAAGAGTCCTTCCTGACGAAAAGACCAAAGGACACAGCGGGGGTACCAGGTAATCATTTATTTATCCCAGATTTTAGGCATAATGCATTTCGGCGTTTGGTCATGCCTTCCTCAGATGCCTTTCCTGCCTTGGGTTACGCTCGCTCCCTCTTTAAAATGTCATGCGGTATTCCAAATGATTGGAGTATTCCAGGCCCCGCCTTTATTGTCTGCAGCTGTTGTCCAATGCTGAACGGACTCAGCCTCCCAGCATGCATTGCAACTGCAGTCCAAAATGTGGAGTAGTGCTTCAATGCACCCTATTAAGCCTTAACAAAAAGAGGGAGACGGCTAATTTGAGCCACGAGAGTCCCAGTAATAAAGATGCAAATGGCCACCTCGGGTCCCCAACGCCTCGACCTCCGGAGCAATTACAAACCAGGCCGTGACGATGTGATACCGTGATCCAGCGTCCCCGTGCAATCACGGACTGCAAATTGCAGCGGTCCTTGTCAGTCATGCTCCCAAGGTGGGTCTTCCAACTACCAATCCTTTGGTGTATCCTGCCACATTGCCTTTACTTGTTGTCGGCCACTTGCGAGACGGGTCCTCTGTTTTGCACGCGCTAAGACTCAGCTCGTGGAATTTGTATGAAAGAAGAGTCCTTCCTGACGAAAAGACCAAAGGACACAGCGGGGGTACCAGGTAATCATTTATTTATCCCAGATTTTAGGCATAATGCATTTCGGCGTTTGGTCATGCCTTCCTCAGATGCCTTTCCTGCCTTGGGTTACGCTCGCTCCCTCTTTAAAATGTCATGCGGTATTCCAAATGATTGGAGTATTCCAGGCCCCGCCTTTATTGTCTGCAGCTGTTGTCCAATGCTGAACGGACTCAGCCTCCCAGCATGCATTGCAACTGCAGTCCAAAATGTGGAGTAGTGCTTCAATGCACCCTATTAAGCCTTAACAAAAAGAGGGAGACGGCTAATTTGAGCCACGAGAGTCCCAGTAATAAAGATGCAAATGGCCACCTCGGGTCCCCAACGCCTCGACCTCCGGAGCAATTACAAACCAGGCCGTGACGATGTGATACCGTGATCCAGCGTCCCCGTGCAATCACGGACTGCAAATTGCAGCGGTCCTTGTCAGTCATGCTCCCAAGGTGGGTCTTCCAACTACCAATCCTTTGGTGTATCCTGCCACATTGCCTTTACTTGTTGTCGGCCACTTGCGAGACGGGTCCTCTGTTTTGCACGCGCTAAGACTCAGCTCGTGGAATTTGTATGAAAGAAGAGTCCTTCCTGACGAAAAGACCAAAGGACACAGCGGGGGTACCAGGTAATCATTTATTTATCCCAGATTTTAGGCATAATGCATTTCGGCGTTTGGTCATGCCTTCCTCAGATGCCTTTCCTGCCTTGGGTTACGCTCGCTCCCTCTTTAAAATGTCATGCGGTATTCCAAATGATTGGAGTATTCCAGGCCCCGCCTTTATTGTCTGCAGCTGTTGTCCAATGCTGAACGGACTCAGCCTCCCAGCATGCATTGCAACTGCAGTCCAAAATGTGGAGTAGTGCTTCAATGCACCCTATTAAGCCTTAACAAAAAGAGGGAGACGGCTAATTTGAGCCACGAGAGTCCCAGTAATAAAGATGCAAATGGCCACCTCGGGTCCCCAACGCCTCGACCTCCGGAGCAATTACAAACCAGGCCGTGACGATGTGATACCGTGATCCAGCGTCCCCGTGCAATCACGGACTGCAAATTGCAGCGGTCCTTGTCAGTCATGCTCCCAAGGTGGGTCTTCCAACTACCAATCCTTTGGTGTATCCTGCCACATTGCCTTTACTTGTTGTCGGCCACTTGCGAGACGGGTCCTCTGTTTTGCACGCGCTAAGACTCAGCTCGTGGAATTTGTATGAAAGAAGAGTCCTTCCTGACGAAAAGACCAAAGGACACAGCGGGGGTACCAGGTAATCATTTATTTATCCCAGATTTTAGGCATAATGCATTTCGGCGTTTGGTCATGCCTTCCTCAGATGCCTTTCCTGCCTTGGGTTACGCTCGCTCCCTCTTTAAAATGTCATGCGGTATTCCAAATGATTGGAGTATTCCAGGCCCCGCCTTTATTGTCTGCAGCTGTTGTCCAATGCTGAACGGACTCAGCCTCCCAGCATGCATTGCAACTGCAGTCCAAAATGTGGAGTAGTGCTTCAATGCACCCTATTAAGCCTTAACAAAAAGAGGGAGACGGCTAATTTGAGCCACGAGAGTCCCAGTAATAAAGATGCAAATGGCCACCTCGGGTCCCCAACGCCTCGACCTCCGGAGCAATTACAAACCAGGCCGTGACGATGTGATACCGTGATCCAGCGTCCCCGTGCAATCACGGACTGCAAATTGCAGCGGTCCTTGTCAGTCATGCTCCCAAGGTGGGTCTTCCAACTACCAATCCTTTGGTGTATCCTGCCACATTGCCTTTACTTGTTGTCGGCCACTTGCGAGACGGGTCCTCTGTTTTGCACGCGCTAAGACTCAGCTCGTGGAATTTGTATGAAAGAAGAGTCCTTCCTGACGAAAAGACCAAAGGACACAGCGGGGGTACCAGGTAATCATTTATTTATCCCAGATTTTAGGCATAATGCATTTCGGCGTTTGGTCATGCCTTCCTCAGATGCCTTGCAAATTCACTTAAAAAACCATAGGTTTCACACATGTTATAGTTAGCTGGACATTTCACTCGTAAAAAACCAATGAAATTCCCCCGTTATAGTTAGTGCAGGCAACTATGGAGAGGTGTGGCTCACTGGTTAGAGGCGGCAGACCCGTAAGCAGAGAATCGGCTAGGGACCAGGGTTCAATTCCCGACGTGGCAGGGTCGTGGACCAGGGTCAAAACAGACTCAATAATTCTCGCCTCGGTACCTACTCTAACCAGGAACACACTCGGCAACTCTGGGCATTAAGCTTGCCTCATCTCTACAACGGCCCCCCACAGACGCCAGGGATGCCTGGTTTCACCTTGGAGATACCCAGAAAGGTACCATCTCACAGGGATAGCCAGGACGGGTTCCCCAGCGGTCTACAGCGCCGGGACGCCCCGTTGCTGGGGCAGCTGTGCGCTTTACAAGTCTACAACATTTACAACATTTACTATAACTCACGCGACCGCAATCCTCTGCTGATGTCGTCAAATATTACATCACTGTATTTAGACACTTATTTACCCATGTCTTCTTCCATTAATCTTTAGCTATACATATATTACACATATTTATTTTTCATAAAGACACATATGTCATCAGTGATGTAATATCTGACGTCATCAGCAGAGGATTGCGGTCGCGTGAGTTATAGTTGCCTGCACTAACTATAACGGGGGAATTTCATTGGTTTTTTACGAGTGAAATGTCCAGCTAACTATAACATGTGTGAAACCTATGGTTTTTTAAGTGAATATATATATATATATTGCACAGAGGTCCTTTCCAAACATCCACCAGGAAAGAAAACGAGCCACACCAGTCTTGCAGAAATTAGTGTAAAGTTTATTTACACCAGAAAAAAAGACGCGTTTCGGCTGACAAGCAGCCTTGGTCACATGACCTCCTCTTCAAACCAGGAAGTATAAGTACATTTCAATTCGGCACGTCGCAGCGTGCACAGATAGACAGTGAAGACAGACTAGATTAGAGCTATACTGTTAGTTTGTACGCGTCCTCAATGTCGTTCTTGAAATCAAGACTATAGTAGTCAGACAAATACTGGTCGACAAAATTGGAACACAGTCTCAAAATCCTTACATTCAAGGTTGTTTGAATACTATAGCAGTAATTTGCACATCATAATTTCCTCAAGATATCCTAAAGTGTAAGTGAATTCATTTGTGAAAAAATCTTTTGCACATTAGTTTATAGCATTGGAATTTTGCCATTACTGCATTGTATGAAGATCAAAATTAACATTTTATATTTGTATTTATATTGATTCTGCAGAAAGAGAGTCATGATTGTATGATTGCATCACGGATAGGTGATCGTTAGCCTGGTGGTCTAAACAAACGAGCATCTGGGTATAGTACCCTACAAGGATCCAGGATTATTTGCTCGGTCTCTATATACAGAAATCCGAGTTGACTGTATGTGACTAATAAAAGATAATGGTGAAGGTATAGTACCCCATTCTAATCATGTTGTAAAGTTATCCAGTGTTAAATGTGCTCATACCAGGAACTTTAGCCAATACTTTCTACCGGTGACTATTCTTAGTGAGTCCGTGTATTCATGAGCCACAAGCTGCAGAAACAAAGAAAAAACAGAACATTATTGTCATATTATAAAACACCAATGCAAGCATAACATATTTCTCTGAAAGGATACGCTGTAGGGAAAGAACAAGGAAAGAATTATGTTCCAATCTGGTAAGGAGACACTGCATTCCATACACAAAAGAACGCATCAAGGACCAACAGAATTATATGATAAACATCAATGATCAAATCTGTTAAATCAAATCTGGTTACAGAGAACGGGGAGGAAAGGACATAAAAAAAGGGGGGAATGCCAGTTATGTTCAAAACAGCAAAAAAACAGCAAATCAATAATTACAAATGTGAATACATTTCCTCATCGTTGTTGAGCCCTATCGGAAAAAGGCTACCTGCTTGCAGAATAAAACGGGATTCCAGTCTCCTCAGAGATTGTAATCTATTGCCACCTCTGGGATGTCTTGGCACACTGTCTAGTGCAAAGAACTTCGCACTCGTCCAGTCACTTGAGTGATGTTCTTTAAAATGTCTAGCAGTGCTATAACTTAAATCCTCATTGGTAATAGCTCTTCAATGCTCTAAAATGCGTTTCTTCACAGGGAATGTAGTTGATCCTACATACCACTTGGAGCACGGGCATGTGATGGCATAGATGACATGATCAGTATTACAGTGGATTAGTTTAGGGATCTTCCATAGTTTACCTGTTCTCTGTAGTTTAACTTCTTTGATGTCTTCAGAATGGCTACATGCTTTGCATTTTTTACATCGCTTGAACCCCTTTCCCTGTTCTAGCCAAGTCCCTTTCTTCGGTTTCAGATGGCTGTTTACTAATAGATCTTTCAAAGAAGGATTTTTCCTAAAAGAGATGGATGGGCTAGGTCCAATCCTCGTAGATAAAATTTTATCCTGTGTGAGGATGTTCCACCTGTTTTTTAGAATGTTTTTAAGTTGATCAACCTGGGTTGAAAAGGTGGTTACAAATCTGATAGTAGGTACATCACCTGAGGTCGGTGATGGTGCTGTTGATGCCTTGAAAAGGGCCTCATTTCTGCTCATACTGTCAACTTTCTTCAATCCTTTGGCTAGCATTTTCTCTGTATAGCCTCTCTCATTAAGTCTGGTCAGCATGTTATGCTTAGTCTCCTGGTACGCCTCCTCAGTGCTGCAATTGCGTTTTGCTCTGAGGAGTTCACCGTACGGAAGACTCCATCTGAAGCTGGACATATGACAACTGGTAGCATGTAAAATGCTGTTCCCAGAGGTTTCCTTTCTGTAGAGAGTTGTGGTTAGGATGTTATTCCTAATAACAAGCTTGATGTCTAAAAAGTTGACAGTCTGCTGGCTATGTACCATAGTGAATCTCAGGTTGATACCATTATTGTTCAGAGCATTGTAAAACATCAGAAGTTCACTCTCCATTCCCTCCCAGATAAAAAAGATGTCATCAATATACCCGAGCCATAAATTGATGTTTCTTGTCCATTTTTCCAGATCTTCACTCCAGAGCACTTGCTTCTCCCACCAGCCCACAGTAAGATTCGCGTAGCTGGGAGCGAAGCAAGTGCCCATTGAAGTGCCCTGTATCTGCTTGTACCAGTTTCCATTAAACATAAAAACGTTCTCAGTCAAACATATTTCGATCATTTGGAGAATCATTTGAGTATGGTCAGCAAGATGTGTACTTCTTGTTTTTAGAAAATCTTGGCAAGCTCTCAGGCCGTCACAGTGACGTATACTAGTGTAAAGACTCTCAACGTCAAGGCATACCATCCAATAATTGGGCCCCCATTGCAGGTTCTCAATTTTTTGGAGGAAATCCTTGGTATCCCTGACGTAGGAGTTAAGATCTCTGACAAAAGGGAAGAGGAAGTGGTCAATGTAAATAGAAGTGTTTTCAAGAAGGCTATTTTTGGAGGAGACAATAGGGCGTCCAGGAGGGTTTACAGGATCTTTGTGCACTTTGGGCAAAAGATAAAAAGTGGGTGTGGTTGGTGTGGTATTAGTGAGAAATTTCTTTTCATCCCAACTTAAAAGCTCATCCTGTGCCCACTTGTCAATCATCTGATGGTATCTGTTCTGTAATTTGTCCAGGTAGCCCTTATCTATTCTTTCATAGCACACACTGTCACAAAGTTGTCTGTTAGCTTCTTTCACGTATGATTCTCTGTCCATAATAATCACATTTCCCCCTTTATCTGACGGTTTAATCACAATGCTGTCATCTCCTTGTAAGGAGACAACAGACTCCCACTGTTCCTTAGTGATGTTTCTTCTGGGTGAGTGTGAGGGTGTTAGTTTATTTAAGTCACAGATCACAGCATCCTGGAAAACATCAATGTTATCCCTCGGTGTTTGTGGGATATATTTGGAACTCGGTCTGAAGTTAGTTTTAGCAGAGTGACTGTGGTCTAGTCTAGTGTTTAACTCACTTTGTGTTCCCATGTTTTCAGGTTGGGACATGCTGGTGATAGTGAGGGGTGAGCGTGATATGCTGAGATCTTCATTTGCTAAGTCGTGCATGATATTTAAAATTTCAAGATCATTACTGTTGAAAGATGTGTCTACAGTAGTGGTCATACTTGGTGTCACGGCGGTTGATCTAGCTAATTGGTTCTTTTTGCGACTAGTATGAATTTTACATAATTTTAGTTTTCTTACAAATTTATATAAATCAATCCGCACCTGTGTGTAATCAAGAGAACAGTCTGGACAGAAAGATAAACCCAGGCTAAGTACTTTTTCGTCAGTTTCGGTTAAAACTCTTTTAGAAAGGTTCATTACCGTTAATACTGAGGAGCTGTTATTCATGTCTGCTTCTTTGCCAGTTGTCCACGTGTTCCCATGCTGGCTGGTTTGTTCTTTCCTTCTACGTTGTCTCCTCTTTGTACTCTGGTTGCGCCTCCGCGACCTCTTCCTCTGAGTCGTCCTCTGTCTGAGTGTTCCATATTCATCTGGATGAGGCGCATCTCCTCGGAAAAAGACGTCACTTCCTGTGTATTTGATGTATTGCTGTCCACAGATTCTAAATCCGAGCTCAAGTCTGTATTAGAAGCATATGCGGCTCTTTCTGCTCTCCCCAAGGTTTTTTCTTTTGCCAGTTCCGCTCTTGCTTTGTCAAACTTCCTTGCAAAGGTGAGAATCCTGCCCGTCATGTAGTCGCGTTCATCCCGCTCAAACTTGTTCTGCTTCCGCTTCACAATGTCGGACTCGAATTTTTTCATCCGATCCTCTATAGCTGTCAAGATCTTGCTGACCTCTTCCTGATCTATTTCCTTGTTAAGATCATCGAGTATGGTCTGTATTTGAGTGATCAGTTCTTCGTGATCCTCCCAAGCATTTTGTATCAACATATTTAGCATATTCTTGGAACATTCATGCGAATTCGCCATCCAGTCTTTTAACATTTGTGGTTTTGGGTTATTCAGTGTGGGTATGGTGAAAATGCGAAGCCCTCTCGGAATTCTGTCCACCTCTATGTAGTTTCGTAGAGAGGTCGCCTCCCACCATCTACTGATCTCGCGTTTTCGTAGCTTCTCGAGCAGGTTACCTTTTTGTCTGATATTTGTGCTCGTAGTTTGTTGTCCGATTCCTCCGGTTACCAAACCTGAATCGTCGTTTGTTTTCTTCTTAAATATGCTGTTAGCCGAGGCTTCCCGGCCCTTTAAATACTCTGAAGCCATTTAGGTGTAAGTTCCTTAGTTTGCTCGGCTGAACAAACTTCAATCTGCAAGACGCGCCTTTGCTGCAAGTGCAGCGTGGAGCGTACCCTGATGCCGTATTTAAACGGGTGTTTATCGTGATTCGGGACAGAAATCACAAACCGTCCGTTGTCTTGCCTTGATTAGCTGGACTCGATTATATATATACACACATATATATACATATATATATATTATCTACTGGCGGTCGCCAGTAGATAGTTATAGTTACAACCTAGTTTCCATAGGAAATCTCAAAATTCTATTTTGAATAACTTTGGCGCCGGTTGACGAATCCTCGCGAAATTTTCAAAACTAATGAGGCGCTACGTTCAGCATCTACCCTGAAAGTCTCGGGGTGATTCGTCAAGCGGGGGCCGAGAAAAAAGGGGGGTCCCAAAACGCATTTTCCCCATGCATTTTTACATAGGACCTTTAGACACAGCTACAGCCAGAACGGTTGAACAGAATTACTTGAAATTTGGCAAAGAGGTAGTCCTCAGGTCAGGCATGTGCCTTTTGCATATATGGTGTAAATCCGTTCAGTAGTTCCTGAGAAAATCAAAAGTAAAATCATATACATATCTGGGCGGAGCCTAACCACACGTCTCATTGTGAGATCTGATTGGCTGTCAGCACTTCATCCAAGAAGTGTTGGCAGCCATCTTGGGACCAATATACATGATAGCACCTCATTAAAAAGCATTGCAGTTAATAGAAGGTTTTAAGACTTTAGTTTCATTATAAATCAGTTGTTGATGGTACCATACTCATTTTAGGAATTGTAGTATGTTCTAAGGTGATTTTACCATGTGAAAAAGCCTTCTGCTGGGATATCATGAATCATGTTTGAGAGAAAACTATTTTCACATGCTTTTCCCACAGAGATTTGGAAGGTGATCTATAAGCTAAACTGAGAGCATATTTTCTGTAAATTCACATTATCTTTCTCAGTCATGTGAGAATGAAGTCTGACATTCTCAGTAAAACATGTACATCCAACAAGGGCAGAGACTGTCAGTTGATTCCTTTGTGTTCTACTGCAGCTTCCCAGAGTGTTCCAAAGAACAACTAGAGCGCTAACAGTCTTACTTATGACAAAGGTATGGCACACCTGAAGCCATCTTGATTGGAATAAAGTGGTAACATTTAAAACATTTAATTTAAAAAGGAACAAAATGAGAGGGTTCATTTTGCCATAGAATGTATGATTAGTGCTGCAGAAAGAAAAATTAGGGCACATTTTGAGTGACTTCTCAAATCCTCTTCTATTTCATTAAAGAATTCTGACATGCAGACTGAAACATGCACTTTCAATACCAGCAGCAGACTTCCCTGGTGAGCAGTAGCTTTACTACAGTGATCTAATGAGCAACTAGAGTGCTAACATTCTGAATTTATGGCAAATGTGTGACACATCTGAATGCCTTCTTCATTGAATCAAAGTAAAAAAACTGACAGTATGCCTACTGAGGAGACTGCAGTAAATGAGGAAATTAGGAAACTTCATAACAAGTCTCCCAAGATGGCCACCAGAGACAAAAGAGCCCAAATGTAGCACAAATATCACCGAGATGTAGCCCAAGTATAGCCCAATGACAGAAATCCCAGAGTGTTTTAAAGAACAACTAGAGCGCTAACAGTCTTACTTATGACAAAGGTATGGCACACCTGCAGCCATCTTGATTGGAATAAAGTAGTAACATTTAAAACATTTAATTTGCAAAGGAACAAAATGAGGGGGTTCATTTTGCCATAGAAATTATGACTAGTGCTGCAGAAAGAAAACTTAGGGCACATTTTGACTTCTCAAATCCTCTTCTATTTCATTAAAAAGTTCTGACATGCAGACTGAAACATGCACTTTGAATACCAGCAGCAGACTTCCCTGGTGAGCAGTAGCTTTACTACAGTGATCTAATGAGGAACTAGAGTGCTACCATTCAGAATTTATGGCAAATGTGTCACATCTGAATGCCTTCTTGATGGAACCAAAGTAAACAAGCATTGAAAATGCAATAGGTCTCGCCCTCGTTTAAGTTAAAGCAATTCTGTTTGTAATTAGGTGGCTTTTTAGCTTTGCTTTTATTAGTGTTTTTCAAAATTTCATGTAAATAACATGCATATCTGTATATGTATGCATGCATTTATATTTGTATTTATATAGATATGCAGATTATATATATGTTTATATATGTATATACATATATATATACACATACATAAATGCATATATGTGCATATGTGTGCGGGTAGAGAGAGGTAGAGAGGTAGAGAGGTAGAGGTAGAGAGGTAGAGGTAGAGAGGTAGAGGTAGAGAGAGAGGTAGAGAAAGGTAGAGAAAGGTAGAGAGGTAGAGAGTAGAGGATGAGTAATAGAGAGTAGAGAGTAGAGAGAGAGTAGTAGAGAGTAGTAGAGAGAGTAGCAGAGAGTGAGTAGGAGAGAGTAGTAGTGAGTAGTAGAGAGTGAGTAGTAAAGAGTAGTAGCGAGTGAGAAGTAGAGAGTAGTAGAGAGTGTAGTAGAGAGTAGTAGAGAGTGAGTAGTAGAGGGAGTAGTAGAGAGTGAGTATTAGAGAGTGAGTAGTAGAGAGTAGTAGAGAGTGAGTAGTAGAGAGTGAGTAGTGGAGACTGAGTAGCAGAGAGAGAGTAGTAGAGAATGAGTAGTAGAGAATGAGTAGTAGAGTGAGTAGTAGAGAGTAGTAGAGAGAGAGTAGTAGAGAGCAGTAGAGAGTGAGTAGTACAGAGTAGTAGAGAGTGAGTAGTAGAGAGTGAGTAGTAGAGAGTGAGTAGTAGAGAGTGAGTAGTAGAGAGAGAGTAGTAGCGAGAGAGTAGTAGAGAGAGTGAGTAGTAGAGAGTAGTAGAGAGAGTAGTAGAGAGTAGTACAGAGTGAGTAGTAGAGAGTGAGTAGTAGAGAGAGTAGTAGAGAGTAGTAGAGTAGTAGAGAGTGAGTAGTAGAGAGTGAGTAGTAGAGAGTAGTAGAAAGTGAGTAGCAGAGAGAGTAGTAGAGAGTAGTAGAGTGAGTAGTAGAGAGTGAGTAGTAGAGAGAGAGTAGTAGAGAGTAGTAGAAAGTGAGTAGTAGAGAGAGTAGTAGAGAGTAGTAGAGTAGTAGAGAGTGAGTAGTAGAGAGTGAGTAGTAGAGAGTAGTAGAAAGTGAGTAGCAGAGAGAGTAGTAGAGAGTAGTAGAGTGAGTAGTAGAGAGTGAGTAGTAGAGAGAGAGAGTAGTAGAGAGTGAGTGGTAGAGAGTAGTAGAGTGAGTAGTAGAGTGAGTAGTAGAGAGAGTAGTAGAGTGAGTAGTTGAGAGTGAGTAGTAGAGAGTAGTAGAGAGTGAGTAGTAGAGAGTGAGTAGTAGAGAGGGAGTTGTAGAGAGAGAGAGTAGTAGAGAGTAGTAGAGAGTGAGTAGTAGAGTAGTAGAGAGTGAGTGGTAGAGAGTAGTAGAGAGTAGTAGAGAGTGAGTAGTAGAGAGTGAGTAGTAGAGAGTAGTAGAGTAGGAGAGAGTAGTAGAAAGTGAGTAGTAGAGAGTGAGTAGTAGAAAGTAGTAGCGAGTGAGTAGTAGAGAGTGAGTAGTTTAATTTAAAAGGAACACAATGAGGAGGTTCATTTTGCCATAGTAATTATGATTAGTGAGGAAAAAAGAAAAATTAGGGCACATTTTGAGTGACTTATCAAATCCTCTTCTATTTCATTAAAAAATTCTGACATGCAGACTGAAACATGCACTTTCAATACCAGCAGCAGACTTCCCTGGTGAGCAGTAGCTTTACTACAGTGATCTAATGAGCAACAAGAGTGCTACCATTCAGAATTTATGGAAAATGTGGGACACATCTGAATGCCTTCTTGATGGAATCAAAGTAAACAAGCATTGAAAATGCAATAGGTCTCGCCCTCGTTTAAGTTAAAGCAATTCTGTTTGTAATTAGGTGGCTTTTTAGCTTTGCTTGATTAGAGTTTTTCAAACTTTCATGTACATACCATGCATATGTATGCATATATGTATATGTTTGCATGAATTTATATTTATATAGATATGCAGATTATATTTATATGTTTATATATTCACTGAAAAAACCATAGGTTTCACACACGTTATAGTTACGAATTAGCATTTAAAAAACCTTGCAAATTCACTTGAAAAACCATAGGTTTCACACATGTTAGCTGGACATTTCACTCGTAAAAAGCCAATGAAATTCCTCCGTTATAGTTAGTGCAGGCAACTATAACTCACGCGACCGCAATCCTCTACTGATGACGTCAGATATTACATCACCGTATTTAGACACTTATTTACCCATGTCTTCTTCCATTAATCTTTAGCTATACATATATTACAAATATTTATTTTTCATAAAGACACATATGTCATCAGTGATGTAATATCTGACGTCATCAGCAGAGGATTGCGGTCGCGTGAGTTATAGTTGCCTGCACTAACTATAACGGGGGAATTTCATTGGTTTTTTACGAGTGAAATGTCCAGCTAACTATAACATGTGTGAAACCTATGGTTTTTTAAGTGAATATATATATATATATATATATATATCCACTCAAAGGTTTGCCTGCTGTGAGAGGACACCACACAGGTGAGTTCGTTATTAGGCTTTATTTTTCAACGAAGGCATGCACAGAAAGAACCAGCATCTCGGCTAAAAACAAAGTCCCTCCCGACGCGTTTCGTGCTCTGGAAAGCACTTCATCATGGGGTGCTGGGATACTGCTGTTGGAAGCTGGCAAAGTATGCTTGCACATTTAAACAATGAGTCCCCGCCCCAGTGGGCGTGGCCACAACCTGCGGCCTGATGGTAAATGTAGTGCCAGTATTCCTCAAGTGAGTTGCCAAGTCCCGAACAGCAACATGAAATAAAATCCACAGTGGGTGAGCACACAGCATGCCAGGTTCTGTGCTGCCTCTCAGTTCCTTGAAAAGCGCTCACCTGCCCTTAACGTTGAAATGCCCAGTGACACCGCAACAGGACTGCGCAAAAGCGTAGCAGGGTCTCTCCCGCGGCTCAGGCGGGGCCGCAACAAATCCACTCAAAGGTTTGCCTGCTGTGAGAGGACACCACACAGGTGAGTTCGTTATTAGGCTTTATTTTTCAACGAAGGCATGCACAGAAAGAACCAGCATCTCGGCTAAAAACAAAGTCCCTCCCGACGCGTTTCGTGCTCTGGAAAGCACTTCATCATGGGGTGCTGGGATACTGCTGTTGGAAGCCGGCAAAGTATGCTTGCACATTTAAACAATGAGTCCCCGCCCCAGTGGGCGTGGCCACAACCTGCGGCCTGATGGTAAATGTAGTGCCAGTATTCCTCAAGTGAGTTGCCAAGTCCCGAACAGCAACATGAAATAAAATCCGCAGTGGGTGAGCACACAGCATGCCAGGTTCTGTGCTGCCTCTCAGTTCCTTGAAAAGCGCTCACCTGCCCTTAACGTTGAAATGCCCAGTGACACCGCAACAGGACTGCGCAAAAGCGTAGCAGGGTCTCTCCCGCGGCTCAGGCGGGGCCGCAACAAATCCACTCAAAGGTTTGCCTGCTGTGAGAGGACACCACACAGGTGAGTTCGTTATTAGGCTTTATTTTTCAACGAAGGCATGCACAGAAAGAACCAGCATCTCGGCTAAAAACAAAGTCCCTCCCGACGCGTTTCGTGCTCTGGAAAGCACTTCATCATGGGGTGCTGGGATACTGCTGTTGGAAGCCGGCAAAGTATGCTTGCACATTTAAACAATGAGTCCCCGCCCCAGTGGGCGTGGCCACAACCTGCGGCCTGATGGTAAATGTAGTGCCAGTATTCCTCAAGTGAGTTGCCAAGTCCCGAACAGCAACATGAAATAAAATCCACAGTGGGTGAGCACACAGCATGCCAGGTTCTGTGCTGCCTCTCAGTTCCTTGAAAAGCGCTCACCTGCCCTTAACGTTGAAATGCCCAGTGACACCGCAACAGGACTGCGCAAAAGCGTAGCAGGGTCTCTCCCGCGGCTCAGGCGGGGCCGCAACAAATCCACTCAAAGGTTTGCCTGCTGTGAGAGGACACCACACAGGTGAGTTCGTTATTAGGCTTTATTTTTCAACTAAGGCATGCACAGAAAGAACCAGCATCTCGGCTAAAAACAAAGTCCCTCCCGACGCGTTTCGTGCTCTGGAAAGCACTTCATCATGGGGTGCTGGGATACTGCTGTTGGAAGCCGGCAAAGTATGCTTGCACATATAAACAATGAGTCCCCGCCCCAGTGGGCGTGGCCACAACCTGCGGCCTGATGGTAAATGTAGTGCCAGTATTCCTCAAGTGAGTTGCCAAGTCCCGAACAGCAACATGAAATAAAATCCACAGTGGGTGAGCACACAGCATGCCAGGTTCTGTGCTGCCTCTCAGTTCCACTGGGGCGGGGACTCATTGTTTTAATGTGCAAGCATACTTTGCCGGCTTCCAACAGCAGTATCCCAGCACCCCATGATGAAGTGCTTTCCAGAGCACGAAACGCGTCGGGAGGGACTTTGATTTTAGCCGAGATGCTGGTTCTTTCTTTGCATGCCTTCGTTGAAAAATAAAGCCTAATAACGAACTCACCTGTGTGGTGTCCTCTCACAGCAGGCAAACCTTTGAGTGGATTTGTTGCGGCCCCGTCTGAGCCGCGGGAGAGACCCTGCTACGCTTTTGCGCAGTCCTGTTGCGGTGTCACTGGGCATTTCAACGTTAAGGGCAGGTGAGCGCTTTTCAAGGAACTGAGAGGCAGCACAGAACCTGGCATGCTGTGTGCTCACCCACTGTGGATTTTATTTCAAGTTGCTGTTTGGGACTTGGCAACTCACTTGAGGAATACTGGCACTACATTTACCATCAGGCCGCAGGTTGTGGCCACGCCCACTGGGGCGGGGACTCATTGTTTTAATGTGCAAGCATACTTTGCCGGCTTCCAACAGCAGTATCCCAGCACCCCATGATGAAGTGCTTTCCAGAGCACGAAACGCGTCGGGAGGGACTTTGATTTTAGCCGAGATGCTGGTTCTCTCTGTGCATGCCTTCGTTGAAAAATAAAGCCTAATAACGAACTCACCTGTGTGGTGTCCTCTCACAGCAGGCAAACCTTTGAGTGGATTTGTTGCGGCCCCGCCTGAGCCGCGGGAGAGACCCTGCTACGCTTTTGCGCAGTCCTGTTGCGGTGTCACTGGGCATTTCAACGTTAAGGGCAGGTGAGCACTTTTCAAGGAACTGAGAGGCAGCACAGAACCTGGCATGCTGTGTGCTCACCCACTGTGGATTTTATTTCAAGTTGCTGTTTGGGACTTGGCAACTCACTTGAGAAATACTGGCACTACATTTACCATCAGGCCGCAGGTTGTGGCCACGCCCACTGGGGCGGGGACTCATTGTTTTAATGTGCAAGCATACTTTGCTGGCTTCCAACAGCAGTATCCCAGCACCCCATGATGAAGTGCTTTCCAGAGCACGAAACGCGTCTGGAGGGACTTTGATTTTAGCCGAGATGCTGGTTCTTTCTGTGCATGCCTTCGTTGAAAAATAAAGCCTAATAACGAACTCACCTGTGTGGTGTCCTCTCACAGCAGGCAAACCTTTGAGTGGATTTGTTGCGGCCCCGCCTGAGCCGCGGGAGAGACCCTGCTACGCTTTTGCGCAGTCCTGTTGCGGTGTCACTGGGCATTTCAACGTTAAGGGCAGGTGAGCGCTTTTCAAGGAACTGAGAGGCAGCACAGAACCTGGCATGCTGTGTGCTCACCCACTGTGGATTTTATTTCAAGTTGCTGTTTGGGACTTGGCAACTCACTTGAGGAATACTGGCACTACATTTAACATCAGGCCGCAGGTTGTGGCCACGCCCACTGGGGCGGGGACTCATTGTTTTAATGTGTAAGCATACTTTGCCGGCTTCCAACAGCAGTATCCCAGCACCCCATGATGAAGTGCTTTCCAGAGCACGAAACGCGTCGGGAGGGACTTTGATTTTAGCCGAGATGCTGGTTCTTTCTGTGCATGCCTTCGTTGAAAAATAAAGCCTAATAACGAACTCACCTGTGTGGTGTCCTCTCACAGCAGGCAAACCTTTGAGTGGATATATATATATTACCTACTGGCGGTCGCCAGTAGGTAGTTATAGTTAGGACCACGTTTCCATAGGAAATCCGCAACATTTTATTTTGAATAACTTTGGCGCCGGTCGACGAATCCTCGCGAATTTTTCAAAATAGGTGGGGCGCTACGCTCCGCTCCTACCCTGAAAGTCTCGGGGGGATTCATCAAGCGGGGGCTGAGATAAAAGGGGGGTCCCAAAACGCGTTTTTCCCATGCATTTTTCCATAGGACCTTTAGACACAGCTACAGCCCGAACGGCTGAACAGAATTACTTGAAATTTGGCAGAGAGGTAGTCCTCAGGTCAAGGAAGTGCCTTTTGTAGGTTTGGTGTAAATCTGTTCAGTAGATTCTGAGAAAATAGCCTTTAAATCAATAGATATATCTGAGCCAGCGTACGGTGCGCTTACGGTGCGCTTACCGTACGCGTACGGTGGCGTGCGCGAGCGCGATTTTGATTGGCTGTTAGATCTTAGTAAACATTCGAATCGGTCGAAACCAGGAAGCGGCGGCCGCCATTTTCTCTCTCGCTCTCTGAGTTGGGCAGCAAAAACGATGCCAAAAAATGTCTAAAGAGGCAGTTTCTTGAGATCCTAACCACCCAGCATTGATATAGGGGTCCCCAAACAACCCCCAAGCCCAAATAAAAAAATATTTTTTTTTTCGGAAAATCGCCGATTACGCTTACCGTACGCGTACGGTAAAAAATTATATAAAAAAAAAATTATCCACACCCTCCCCACCCCGTGTGCAAATGGTGCCGGAAGGGCACCATTTGTGCATGGCTTATTACAGGTAAGAGATAAACAAAGAATAAATTTCACAAAGATGCGCATAATATGTCCCCCATGTGCGCACGGTGCGCGAAGCGCATCGTGCGTACATGGCCCATCCCGCATAACGTGGGCACGCGGTGCACGCAGCGCACCGCGTGACCACCGTGCGTGCACGACACTAACTGCGTAAAGTGGGTGCGCGGTGCGCGAAGCGCACCGCGTGCTCACTGTGCGCGCACGGTGCGCGAAGCGCACCGTGCGCGCACAGAACGAACTGCGTTAACTGGGCGCGCACGCCACGAATGGCGTAAAGTAACTTAGCATTTAAAAAACCGTACACATTCACTGAAAAACCATAGGTTTCACACACGTTATAGTTAGGAATTAGCATTCAAAAAACCTTGCAAATTCACTGAAAAAACCATAGGTTTCACACATGTTATAGTTAGCTGTACATTTCACTCGTAAAAAACCAATGAAATTCCCCCGTTATAGTTAGTGCAGGCAACTATAACTCACGCGACCGCAATCTTCTGCTGATGACATATGTGTCTTTATGAAAAAAAAATATTTGTAATATATGTATAGCTAAAATTTAATGGAAGAAGACATGGGCAAATAAGTGTCTAAATACAGTATTAGCATCAGCAGAGGATTGCGGTCGCGTGAGTTATAGTTGCCTGCACTAGCTATAACGGGGGAATTTCATTGGTTTTTTACGAGTGAAATGTACAGCTAACTATAACATGTGTGAAACCTATGGTTTTTTCAGTGAATATATATATATATATATATACACACATATATATACACATATATATATACACACATATATATATATATATATATATATATACTACAAGACAGCGCTCCTTCCGATTGCTGGGACCCGAGAAAGCTGGCGCACACGCCGGTGGAGCACGCCGGAAATTGAATATTCCAAAATTGCAGATGTCGTGCGCTCTCAGGAACAGAATAATCCAACACAGATGGCAGAACAAACGGGTGTTTATTCACAACACGTTTCGACTTTCAAAGCCTTGCTCACGTGAATAACAGTGCTACAGTGAAAACAAACTAAATAAAGTTTTGAGCGCTGTGAAAACAGACAATGGACCCAAAAATCATGGTGGCAGAAATCGGAAGGAGCGCTGTCTTGTAGTTTATTGATTGAGATTGCACTGGACCGGCCGTCCTGCGTGTGCAGAGAGTAACCGACATTCCCGATAACCCGGCACTGCGAGGAGCGCGTGACATCGAGGGTAAGTGCTTGACCCTTCCTGTCCGCCCCTTGGGAGGCGAGGGTGGGGGTCTTTGGTGGCGCTCATCTCTCCTCTCCCGGGGCAGCGGCGGGTGGGTCGCGCCTATCTTTCATTCTCTCACGTAGCTGCCACTACGGACTGTGTCCTCAGGGTTCACGGCGGGATATACACAGTCTCTGCACAGGGTACCTGGATCATTTCGTAAGCTCCACTAGGCTGCACAGCAAGGACACGGAACGGTACGCGATTGTCAGACTATCTGTGATACCGCGTTATCTGGTATATTGACCCTGCACTTGCTGATCTGTCGCCTACGACACTATTATTCTTGTGAACATCTATGAGCCAATATAACTATCTTTAACAACAAGGTGAAGCATCCCAGGCACCCCTGAACATCTGTTTATCTCCAAGGACTGGCAGGAGCAACTCGCATTCGCGAGGGGAACAATATCCACACATTTAGCAGACATTATACTCGGGTGTAGTGCATATGGAAGAGGAGGAAGAACGCAGGGCGGCTGCCCTGGCGATATTTGCCAAAAAACCCAAGAGTCTATCAGTTGCTAAACCAGGCACTACATCAATATTATCCACTGATGACAAAATGAATAAACTGGAGAAACTTAAAAGGACGGAAATCTCGAAGTGGTGGGAGGCCATTTCGCTCCAGAACTACATAGATCAAGAGATGGTGCCTAGAGGTCTTAGGATTTTTATCACACCGACGTATGAAGCACCCAACCCAGCAATGCTAACGGAATGGTCGGAGAACTCAGCTACAAGCTCCAGGCGCATGCTTGAGATCCTAGTGAAATACGCTTGGATAGACAGAGAAATAATTCTCAAACAAATACAGGAGATTACTGATGAACTCAGAAGTATCATCGATAAAGAGACCATTGATAAATCCCTGACAAGTATGAAAGAGCGGTTGAAAAAACATGAGGAGGAGATCAAAGCGCAGAAAGAGAGGAAAATGAACAGAGACTATAATGATTATGAGTCTGGTAGAATTCTCACCTTCAGCCGGAAGTACGATCATCTCTATGAATATAAAGAAAAACCGCCATCCATGAGAGAAGACAGAGACACGGAGCCAACGCCATCGACATCTACCGCGAGTGATATTGAATCTGATATCTCCACGGAAGAAACCAACAGTCTTGAGACGACAACACGGCAAGTGAATTTTTTGGAGGAATATCGTCACCTGCGCCGGAGCAGACGGACGACAAAGGAGACTCCGGCGAAGACTACATCAGGATGGAGGGGACGAGGACGGGGAAGGGGATGAGGAAACGAAGGAATAGAAGAAAGAGAATCCACCAACGATGGGAGGAGAGGCAGAGGAAGGGGCGGCGTGGGAAGCTACAGAACCCGCTCAAGAAGGATGCGATAATGGATATGACAATGGTAAACAAAACTGTCATTAATCTTTCCAATAGGGTTATGACTGATTTGGAAAAACGGACTCTGTGTTTGGGTCTGTCCTTTTGCCCTTCTAGATCTTTTAACTTCACCGACACCAGGATAGATTTGTTCAAATTTACAAGAAAATTGAAGTTGAAGAAATGGCATGCGCTAAAAAGGTTGGGCAGTACCATTGGGACCAAACCATCCATCCCCAGACGTCACGATATGATCACCACAGGTGATATGGATGCCCTGATCAATCTCATTGAACTAGAATGTGAAACAGCAAGTGCCACTAACACCAACATCCACAACTCCATCATTGTTGACGATAACAGTGCCCCCACCACCAGTACTCAGACCCTTATAGAGTATGGGGTCACCATGGATGATAGTGCCATGTCAGGTTTTAAACCAAAATCCACTTTTCTCCCTTCCCTTCCACACGATAACATCGATACGTTCCATGACTGTGTTGCCAAGGCGCTATGTACTTACAGAACCAAGAAAAACAACATCAAACACAACAATCTATCGTTTGGTCAAAGACAAGCTCTCCATGATCTTGCTAATGATTCTAGTGTGGTAGTACGCCCTGCTGACAAGGGTGGCAATGTTGTCATCCTCAGCAGAGAGAAATATGTAGCAGAAGCTCTCAGACAGCTTGATGATTCCAACAGTTATGTCTCTGTTTCCATGGAAACATACAACCGTAGCATCATCAACTTATGGGATAAACTCCTTGTATGGAAAGACAAGGGAATTCTAGAATGGGAGGAGTACAGATACCTCAAAAACGATCATCCTGTGCTCCCAGTACTATACCTTTTGCCCAAGTTGCATAAGAATCCTGTTGACCCCCCGGGGCGCCCCATCGTGTCATCCAGAGGCAGTGTTACCGAACATGTCTCCAAATACGTGGACCACTTCCTCAGGGAGTATGTCATGGCATTACCCAGTTACGTGAGGGACACGAAAGACTTTCTGACCAAGATCCAGGACATCCAGTGGGACGAGAAATTCTTTCTCATCACACTTGATGTGCAATCCCTCTATACGATCATCGATCACAAACAAGGACTGAGGGCTTGTGAGCATTTCCTCAATGCAAGACCTCTTAGACTCAGGGAACATAGCAGGATGCTGTTGGGGATGATAGAGTTCTGTCTCTCCAACAACATTTTTCTATTTGACGGCAGACTCTACAGGCAAACGACAGGTACGGCGATGGGATCCTGCTTTGCCCCTAGTTTCGCCAACCTCTTTATGGGTCACTGGGAGGAGACCATATTGGCCAAACAGGAGCTTGCCCATCAGTTTGCGCATGTCATCAAATGGATGCGCTATATTGATGACCTTTTCATTGTCTGGGGGGGTGATGAAGATGAAGCCTTGGATTTTATCCAATGCCTCAATCAAAACTCCAGCAATATTGTTCTCACAGGACAGGTTAGCAGCACCAGTGCAGAATACTTGGATGTCAAAATTGACATAATTAACAACCGACTGTGTACCACTCTCTTCAGAAAAGCCACTGCTGGTAACAGCATTTTACATGCATTGAGTAGTCACCCAGAGACCCTTAAGTGGAGCATCCCCTTTGGTGAGCTCATGAGGGCAAAAAGAAATTGCAATTCGGAAGAAGCCTACCTTCAAGTGAGTGAGGAGATGTTTGAACGATTCAGGAACAGAGGTTATCCCAATTGGGTACTCAATAGAGCCAGAGAGAGGGCCAACGGGATTTCTAGAAGTTCCACGTTGGAAAGTGAACCCACTCAGACATCTGAGGAGAAGGAGGATGTCACACGTATCATCATGACCTATAACACTGACTCGGATAACGTCAAACACATACTGACCAAACATTGGAATGTTCTTACTGCTGACAATGTCATTGGCAACAGCATTCCCAAGCGACCTAGTATCACCTACAGGAAGGGTAAGAACATTAGGGACATGTTAGTACGCAGTGACGTGACAGAGTACCCTGACAAGCACACACATGGGCTTCAGGGATTTTTTCCCTGTGGCCATTGTAAAGCGTGCAAACAGAGTACATTCCTTAAAACGACCACATACAATGGAGTTGTCAAGGAGATAGAGCAATTTCTTACATGCAGCACCACATTTGCCATCTATGTGATTGTTTGTCCTTGTAACAAGTGGTACATAGGAAGTACTACCCTCCAAGCTAAAAAACGGGTACTTGAGCACAGTAGAGCTATAACACACAGGGACGAAAAATATCCTGTCGCACGTCACTACAGGGACCATCATTTCTCTGATTCCACTCTGCTTAGGTACTTCATTTTGGAACAGGTCCTCAACAACCCAAGGGGAGGAGACAGGGTACTCAGGCTGAGACAAAGGGAATCCAAATACATTGTTGATTTTCAAAGCAAGGACCCTGGGGGTCTCAATCAGGACGAAGAATTAGCCGTACACCTGAGAGAGTGACAATTGGCATTCTGCCACCAGCCTATTTGTTTCTGATATTTGTGATGTATCATAGTTACTTTATGTCTTGTATGTGTAACCAGTATACATTTTTACCTTCCTCCCTTATTTCCAAATTTTAGATCATGTACTAGAACTGCAAAAGATGCAGAATCTTTTTGCATCTGTTTTTAACCTTGTTTTTTCATTTGATTTGTTTATTTTTTCCAGGAGGAGAGGCAGGGGCCCCAACACTGACACTCACTCTGCACGGGCAGCTCTCCCTCTCTCCCCCTTCACTTCACCGATGTCATCACCAGTTCTGGATATTTGGGCGTGTGAAAGACTTGGTCCTTCTTCTGGTTAATACGGTTAGCCCCACTTGGGGAACACATACTATACTGTATATAAATATTAGCGCATTCCCCCCCCCCCTTTTTTGCTGATTGTTGTCATATAACCTGTTGATAGATGATATCCCGCACATTTGGGTTAGGTCTTTGCCCCTGACTTCTGTCAAACTGTAGTGACATGGGGTGGTTGGTACAAATACGTCACAGGCATTTGCCAGGTATTTCAAACACTATGCCTCATGAGTACTCAATTTCATACAATTTTGTGGTCAATTTGATTGCTTATGGCTGACCTGGACAACTTGTTTTCGTTTACTTTCATGTTTGAGATGGTTATTGAACCACTCCAAGATGGCTGCTGCATTGGGCGGGTTTTCTGCCACCATGATTTTTGGGTCCATTGTCTGTTTTCACAGCGCTCAAAACTTTATTTAGTTTGTTTTCACTGTAGCACTGTTATTCACGTGAGCAAGGCTTTGAAAGTCGAAACGTGTTGTGAATAAACACCCGTTTGTTCTGCCATCTGTGTTGGATTATTCTGTTCCTGAGAGCGCACGACATCTGCAATTTTGGAATATATATATATATATATATATCATCCCAAGGATTCACTTCGCAGTGATGGCGAAACGCGTTGGTTGATTTGGAGACTGGAGAATTACTAAAAGAAAAATAAAGAAATTGGGATAATCTAACGACTGTGAGTGCGAGCTAACTGATTCACTGCGAAGTGAATCCTTGGGATGATACAATACGGCATGGCTCGGCCACAGCACTGCACCGGATAAAGACGCGCCAGGGGTCCTACGAACGGAGCCGATTTGGGTGGATATATATATATATATATATATATATACACATATATATATATATACACATATATATACATATATATATACATATATACATAGAAACACTGAACCTCTTGCTCAGCAGTCCACGAATATTGCCATTTTGAATGTGTAATCTGTACATTGATGTTTAATTTGTGGAGACTACCCATGTTATTTGTGTCCTATTATTTACACATATATAACAATTAAACAATTGTGATCAATTTATATATGGATGGTAAATCTAAATATGAACCTTATATATTTTTTTACAAAACTACAAAAAATGTTTAATAAAAAGAATTCAGGTTCTAAATAATTCTGGTTTCAAGAGTCATGCTGATTATGTTTTTGAATCTGGTTCCTAAATCTATGTTTTTTCGCATTCTATTCTTCTTTACCCTGATTTAGGAAAAATAATTAGGGGTATCCCTCTGTTCCTTACATATACCCATGGAAAGTGGTGTACACGCCAGCGGAGCAGCTGGCAACCTTCAATTTCCAATATCCACAATTACGTACGCTCTCAGGCTTCAAGAACCACACATCCAAGTGAATTCGTGACCAGGTTTATTTCACAACGCGTTTCGACTGCATCCGCAGCCTTGCTCACGTGAAAACCGTGCAACGCAAAGCACCGAGCACCTATATGGATCGGACATAGTGTCATAGGCAACAAACATAGACATAGGACTTGGCTCATTAATACAGCGGCCATCTTCTAGTTGTCATCATATAATGAAACATGTGAAAATTCCAAAGTTAGTCCTAATATTAATGCATATTAAACTGAAAACAAATCTCAGTACGAGAATATTATTGTTTGCAAGAATAAATAACATGGGGCTGGTTATTGGGGTAATTACATCATTGCCTTCATTACGGCGCTGGTAGCGTGTCATATGTATACACAATTAATACAAGTATTATGGTAATGTATACTTGGATGTCCATTGGAACAGAAAAACAAAAAATAAATAAATAACAACCAACCCGGTTGATCGAGTTGTAGTATTAATGCCAATGCATATCTGGTATATACTGATACAATCATGTTAAAAGATGTATTATTAGCATATTGCTACTTAATTACTGTATGTTCCAATCTAGTGAGGTTAAATTGGATGACCTAGATATTCATTCTCTGTTATTGATGAAAACGATGTGAATTACACATAATATCCCAAAAGGCATGTTGAAGATGAATTAGTGTTGGCATAGTGCTCGATAATCTGCCACAGTTTAAATTGCATTCCAAAGGGTGAAATAACATTCATTATATCCACAAATAACGTCTTGTAATAGACAAAGAAGTCACACTTATCCTGTTACTCTCTATTCCCAGTGCCAGAGACATCCAATCGCATATAACAATGCCCAATAGTATCTCAGTGATGATAAAGTGATGTTGAAGAAAAGGTTAGGCAACCTGTGTAGTGAATAGGTACCTTCCTTCTCTCCTGCAAAAAAAACATAATAAATAAAATTATAAATTTGAAGTAGCTGATAGTTTCCAATGCACATAATTTGTTAAGGAGGAGGCTCATCTTAGATGGAATTAAAAACATTAAAAGACATATGAAAGGTCAAGTGTTACATGTAAGGAATCTGACAATCTAGACAAAATAAACTAGAGAGGAACTTAAAAGAGGAACTACTAGACCTATTCCTTATAATTTACTCCTTTTTCAGATGTATCGAAAGTTCTTCATCCTGGTTCATACCTCCAGGTGCCTTAGTTTGTAGATCGACAATATATCTGGACTCTTTTTGCTTGAGTTTAAGTGTCCTGTTACCCCCTCTATGATCTATCCAGATCTGCTCCAAAATGAAATATTTCAATAAAGAGGAATCTGAGTAGTGTTTCTCCTGATAGTGTCTTGCAACCGGATATTTGGGGTCTTTGTTGGTGATAGCCCGCTTATGCTCAAGTATTCTCTTTTTTGCCATGAGGGTGGTGCTGCCTATATAGTATAGCCCACACGGACACTCTATCACATATATCACAAAAGTAGTGCTACATGTTAAAAATTGGGTTATTTCCGTACGGCTTGAGCCTTGTGTGAATTCCTTGCGGAAGGTGCTAGCAGAGCACGCTTTGCAGTGACCGCATGGGAAAAATCCCTTGAGGTTCTGAATACCTCTATCTTGTGTCTGTGTAATATCACTATGTACACGTATATCTCTCAAATTTCTACTTCGTCTATAAGTGATATTCAGACTATCTTTGAAAGTATGGCCTATGCTGTTGTCATTCTTCAGTGTGTCCCAATTCTGTGACAAAATGCGTCTAATGCTATCTGATTCAGAGTTAAAGGTCATAATCACCCTAGTGTCCACATCTGTTGTTTCTTCTGTGTTGAATACTTTCTCTTTCAGAGTGTCTTTCCTGTCAACAGATTCTGCTCTACCAATGGCTTTCTTTAGGACCCAGGTTGGGTATCCTCTGAGCCTAAATCTTTCGATCATCTCCGCACTCTCTTTATCATATAAATCGGCACTACTGCAGTTCCTTTTTGCCCTCAGCAGTTCCCCAAATGGAATACTCCATTTTAGGGTATCTGGATGACTGCTGAGGGCATGCAGGATACTGTTACCTGCCGTAGTCTTGCGAAACAAAGAAGTGTGTATACTATTCTGTCTGATCTCCACTTTAACATCTAGATACTCAACCATATTTTCACTGATGTCACCTGTGAGATGTATATTGGGATCATTCATATTAAGGTCATCAATGAATTCTTGGGCCTCTGTACGACTACCTTTCCATATAATGAATAAGTCGTCTATATATCTGAGCCACAGTTTTACCTTGCTCAGGTTCTTAATGGTAATCTTGTCAGAGAATATCTCTTCCTCCCATAGGCCCATGAAAAGATTTGCAAAACTTGGGGCGAGACAAGAACCCATCGCGGTTCCGATCATCTGTTTGTAGATAGTGCCATCGAAGATAAAAATATTGTTAGTAAGGCAGAATTCTGTCATTTCAATGATCATACAGTTATGTTCCCAGTATTTGATATGTCTGTGTTTGAGAAAATGATTGCAGGCGGCTAATCCTTGTTGGTGGTCAATTATAGTGTACAACGAGTGCACATCTAATGTAATTAAAAGAAAACCATTTTCCCATTCAATTGTTTCCAGTTTGTTAAGAAAATCCTTAGTGTCCCTAACATAGCTGGGGAGTTTGATGACGTATTCTCTAAGGAAATGATCCACATACTTCGATATGTGTTCCGCTACACTGCCTATAGATGAAACTATGGGGCGTCCCGGTCGTATCTCAGCATTTTTGTGGACCTTGGGTAGAAGGTATAGTAACGGTATCTTGGGGAAATCCCTTTTAAGATAGCAGTTCTCCTCCCATTCAAGGACACCCTTGTCTCTCCAAATGGTAAGTTTGTCCCATATAGTGATAACACTGTCATTGTATGTTTCTCTAGTGATTTGCATGTAGAAATTAGTGTCTTCTAGCTGTCTTTGGGCCTCCGTGATGTATTGGTCCCTGTCTTGAATGACTACATTCCCGCCCTTATCTGCAGGTCGAATAACTATATCTTTGTCCTCAGCTAGTGATTTCAAAATCTGTCTTTGTTTGTATGACAGATTGTTACTGGATTTGTTTTTATTATGTGATTTATGTCTTAGGTCGATAAGGGCCTTGGTGACATTATCATGGAAAGTATCTATTCCATCATGAGGTAAAATGGGTAGAAATGTCGAGGGTGGTCTAAAACCTGTCGATGTTGCTGAGTCGTGGATGATACCCATTTCTTCCAAAATACCTGCTTCTTCTGTCACACGGGTGTCATTGTCAGTATCATTGTTAAGCTCTAACAAGGTAGTAAGTGTATCTATATCCCCTATTACCAGGTTATCCTTAAGCTCTTCCTGTTCTACTGTATTTATTTCTCCTCTGGGCCGTTGTCGTCGTAATATGTGCCATTTTTTTAGTTTTAATTTCCTCACATATTTGAAAAGATCTATCCTAGTTTCAACATAGTTGAAATTGGATGAGGGACAGAATGATAAACCTAAACATAACATGTATTTTTCAACATCACTAAGTTGTCTCTTAGAAAGATTAATGATAGTCTTATTAACCATATTCTGATCCAATAGTATGTCCGTTTGGAGCGCGTCTTGTTGCTTCCCATGCGGCCCCTTCCTCTGCCTCTTCTGCCACTGTTGTCGAGCTCGCTGGCGTCTGTTTCTCCGTCCCCTCGACCTCTGCCTCGACCCCGTCCTCTCTGGCCCCTCGACCTTGATGTTGCTGTCTCTCTCGTGGTTTGTCGTGTTTGGCGCATTGTCCTGTACTCGTCTAAAAAAGTAATAGTGCGAGTGTTACGTTCTTCACCTGAGGTTTCCCCCTTGGATACATCAGACTCCGTTTCACTGGCTGTAGATGCCTCTGATATATCCCCTTCGATAATGTTGATCTTCTCTATTACCAAAGTTTCTTTTCCTTTGTAAAGGTGATCGTATTTGCGGTTGAAAGTTAATATTCTCCCACTGTCATAATCTGCATAATCCCTGTTGAGTTTCCTTTGTTTACGCCCCTTAATATCCTCCTCATGTTCCAACAGTCTTTCCTTCATGTTCACTATAGCCTTGTTGTATGCCTCAATGTCCATAGTTTTCAAAAGATCTTCTTGTAGATCTTTAATATCTTTAAGTAAAATGTCGCGGTCAATCCAGGCATATTTTATAAGTATCTCCAACATACGTCTGGAGCTCAGTGCCGAGTTCAGGGACCATTCCTCCAGCATTTTGGGGTTTGGTTTCTCATATGAGGGAGTGATAAAAATCCTCAAACCTCTCGGGGCCATCTCTTGATCAACATAGTTCTGTAATGAGATGGCCTCCCACCATTTAGATATTTCTGCCCTTTTTAATTTTTCCAATTTTCTTATTTTGTCTTCTATCGATCGAATTTCAGGGTGTTTTCTTTCTGATTTCTTTGTTCCGGCTTTCTTGAAAATAAAGTAAGAGCAGCCGCTCTTCTATCGGCCTCCTCCTCCATTGTGCACTGACCTGGTTGCTCAAAATTCAGAATTCGGAAGTGTGTTCATTGCCCCCCTTATACACAGTATAGGGTTCTTTCTGCCGTATATTGGAGTATAGATATTAACACAGGTGGCCTCATAGTTTGAAAAACGGCATTGGCATTGACAATACGAGAAAGATGTATTTAAAAAATATGACAGTCTCCCTCTTATCTCTCGCACCGCTATGTAGTTAGTGTCCGTTACAAGAAACTAGCACATGGATCCCTGTGCTAGTGATATTTCGTTGAAGGTAACTGCCCAGTGAAAGATCCTGCTGCCCCAGAAAGAAAAGGAGTCTCGCGCATCCACCGATACGCATTAAATCTAATCTACACTTAGGGACGGAAAGCAAATACACAGGCTTACCTCAACTGTATTCTTCAAATCCAATGCTCGCCTTATGTCGCGGTGTGATACTGCTGACTCCAAAAGACTTTACGGCCGGTGCAGCGCTGTCCTCAATTGAATCCACATAACAAAAGCTCCTTTTGGACAGCTGGCCCCATGGAAAGTGGCGTACACGCCAGCGGAGCAGTTGGCAACCTTCAATTTGCAATATCCACAATTACGTACGCTCTCAGGCTTCAAGAACCACACATCCAAGTGAATTCGTGACCAGGTTTATTTCACAACGCGTTTCGACTGCATCCGCAGCCTTGCTCACGTGAAAACCGTGCAACACAAAGCACCGAGCACCTATATGCATCGGACATAGCGTCATTGGCAACAAACATAGAGGTAGGACTTAGCTCATTAATACAGCGGCCATCTTGTAGTTGTCATCATATAATGAAACATGTGAAAATTCCAAAGTTAGTCCTAATATTAATGCATATTAAACTGAAAACAAATCTCAGTACGAGAATATTATTGTTTGCAAGAATAAATAACATGTGGCTGGTTATTGGGTTCATTACATCATTGCCTTCATTACGGCGCTGGTAGCGCGTCATATGTATACACAATTAATACAATTATTATGGTAATGTATACTTGGATGTCCATTGGAACAGAAAAACAAAAAATAAATAAATAACAACCAACTCGGTTGATCGAGTTGTAGTATTAATGCCAATGCATATCTGGTATATACCGATACAATCATGTTAAAAGATGAATTATTAGCATATTGCTACTTAATTACTGTATGTTCCAATCTAGTGAGGTTAAATTGGATGACCTAGATATTCATCCTCTGTTATTGATGAACACGATGTGAATTACACATAATATCACAAAAGGCATGTTGAAGATGAATTAGTGTTGGCATAGTGCTCGATTATCTGCCACAGTTTAAATTGCATTCCAAAGGGTGAAATAACGTTCATTATATCCACAAATAACGTCTTGTAATAGACAAAAAAGTCACACTTATCCTGTTACTCTCTATTCCCAGTGCCAGAGACACCAGTGAACAAGGGCTCGTAAGCCCGAAACATGTTTGGTTGAGATCCTGGCTGCGGAGGTGATGCTGTTTGTCCCGGTAACCTGCCAATAAAGAAGGTGATTGACACGTTCGTGTGTGGCGCTTCAACTGTTTGGGCTTTTCTTCGTTTGGGTATATAGCGGCCCTGCTCGGGTCGCGAGGTGCCCCGGTGCAGAAGAGCAGCTCCAGCGTGCTATGAAATTTGCAGCACGCAAAGGAACGACGTGACCAAATTGGTTTGGTTCACTTACAGGGACCCAGTGTTGCTTTGCACAGCAACCCACGATGGGACTTTAAACTTATTGAGGGGCTCAGCTGCTATCCACTGTGGAAATATATCAAGCACACTACCAAGACCATAATGCTGTGAGAACACACGCCCACAGGGCGGGACTATATTTCAGTGCTGCGAGTGCGACGCAAGATCATTGCAGCTGTGCCTCTCTGGACACCAGTGAACAAGGGCTCGTAAGCCCGAAACCTGTTTGGTTGAGATCCTGGCTGCGGAGGTGATGCTGTTTGTCCCTGTAACCTGCCAATAAAGAAGGTGATTGACACGTTCGTGTGTGGCGCTTCAACTGTTTGGGCTTTTCTTCGTTTGGATATATATATATATATATATATATATATATATATATATATATATATATACATATATATATATATTCACTTAAAAAACCAAAGGTTTCACACATGTTATAGTTAGGTGGATATTTCACTCGTAAAAAACCAATGAAATTCCCCCGTTATAGGTAGTTGAGATAACTATAACTTGTGCGCCCGCAATCCTCTGCTCATGACGTTACATATTACATCACTCATGACATGGTCAATGGCATCACTCATAACATCACTCATGACATCATCCTTGTGATAGAGTGGCAGTCGCGCGAGTTATAGTTATCTCAACTAACTATAACAGGGGAATTTCATTGTTTTTTTACGAGTGAAATATCCACCTAACTATAACATGTGTGAAACCTATGGTTTTCTAAGTGAATTTGCAAGGTTTTTTAAATGCTAATTCCTAACTATAACGTGTGTGAAACCTATGGTTGTTCAGTGAATTTGTATGGTTTTTTAAATGCTAAGTTATGTATGTAATATTATTTTTTTTATATATTTTTTTTTCAATAAACTACGTATTAAAATTTTTTATGGTTTTTCACCGTGCGCGCACGGTGTGCGCACCCCCGTGATTTTTTAAAAAAAAGTAAATGTTTTTTTCTGCCTTCGGGGTCCTTCAGGGACCCCCTGACCAAGGCTAGGGGGTCAGGAACTCTCTACCCTGCCCCCTTTTCACGTTCGCCACCTTCCTTTTCCACTCTCGCACTGAAAACAAACAAAATGGCGGCCGACACTTCCTGATTTCGACTGATTCGAACGTTGACTGACATGTAACAACCAATCAGAATTACGCTCGCGCACGTTAGGGTGCGCGCACGGTGCGCGGCGATAGATATGTATGTGCTTTTTACTGCAATTTTCTCTGGAACTACTGAACAGATTGACTCCATATATGCAAAAGGCACTTCCCTGACCTGAGGACTACCTCTTTGCCAAATTTCAAGTAATTCTGTTCAGCCGTTCGGGCTGTACCTTCGACTAAAGGTCCTATGGGAAAATGCATGGGGAAAACGCGTTTTGGGACCCCATTACTTCTCGGCCCCCGCTTGACGAATCCCCCCGAGACTTTCAGGGTAGGAGCTGAGCGGAGCCCCCCATTAGTTTTGAAAATTGCGCGAAGATTCGTCAACCGGCGCCAAAGTTATTCAAAATAGAATTTTGAGATTTCCTATGGAAACTAGGTTGTAACTATAACTATCTACTGGCGACCGCCAGTAGATATATATATATATATATATATATATATATATATATATATATATATATATATATATATATATATATATATATTCACTGAAAAAACCATAGGTTTCACACACGTTATAGTTACGAATTAGCATTTAAAAAACCTTGCAAATTCACTTAAAAAACCATAGGTTTCACACATGTTATAGTTAGCTGGACATTTCACTCGTAAAAAACCAATGAAATTCCCCCGTTATAGTTAGTGCAGGCAACTATAACTCACGCGACCGCAATCTTCTGCTGATGACATATGTGTCTTTATGAAAAAAAAATATTTGTAATATATGTATAGCTAAAATTTAATGGAAGAAGACATGGGCAAATAAGTGTCTAAATACAGTATTAGCATCAGCAGAGGATTGCGGTCGCGTGAGTTATAGTTGCCTGCACTAACTATAACGGGGGAATTTCATTGGTTTTTTACGAGTGAAATGTACAGCTAACTATAACATGTGTGAAACCTATGGTTTTTGCAGTGAATATATATATATATATACACACATAACCAATGAAATTCCCCCGTTATAGTTAGTGCAGGCAACTATAACTCACGCGACCACAATCCTCTGCTGATGACGTCAGATATTACATCACTGTATTTAGGCACTTATTTACCCATGTCTTCTTCCATTAATCTTTAGCTATACATATATTACAAATATTTATTTTTCATAAAGACACATATGTCATCAGTGATGTAATATCTGACGTCATCAGCAGAGGATTGCGGTCGCGTGAGTTATAGTTGCCTGCACTAACTATAACGGGGGAATTTCATTGTTTTTTTACAAGTGAAATGTCCAGCTAACTATAACATGTGTGAAACCTATGGTTTTTTTTAAGTGAATTTGCAAGGTTTTTTAAATGCTAATTCGTAACTATAACGTGTGTGAAACCTATGGTTTTTTCAGTGAATTTGTACGGTTTTATAAATGCTAAGCTATGTGCGGCCCCCACGACCTGAAACACGCCGTGTAAATTATCTACAAAGACCAGCGTGCAACAGTATAACTTCAAATGAGGCACACCTGAGGCCAGTGTTGCAAGTACTAATGCGCAGGTCAATGTCGAAAGCGCACGAAAAGCTCCCGGTTTGAAAGTGAGGCTTCTGAAGAGAGGAGAGAGTTCCTTGAAACGAGTCAAGCCAATGGACAAAATAATGTTATGGGAAGCTGCCTGCCATGCCGTAAATAAAGGATGTTTCCTTACCTGCAGTTTGTGTACGGCCTCAATCTGCTGATGCAAATTTTGGGTGATATTTACACGGCGTGTTTCAGGTCGTGGTGGCCGCACCACCTTCCAACGAACGAAGGGGCCATCGAGGTGAACTGTTTTCCTCAGGTGATGGCGCTGCAGTGGACTTTAAATGAGGCAGGCACAGTTCCATGCATGGGCTCAATGGGGGCTTGAAACGGTCCTTAATTTTCACTTCAAATCGGACCCACTGGAGGGTTAAAAGGTGCAGGAATTTACTACAAAGACCAGCGTGCAACAGTATAACTTCAAATGAGGCACACCTGAGGCCAGTGTTGCAAGTACTAATGCGCAGGTCAATGTCAAAAGCGCACGAAAAGCTCCCGGTTTGAAAGTGAGGCTTCTGAAGAGAGGAGAGAGTTCCTTGAAACGCGTCAAGCCAATGGACAAAATAATGTTATGGGAAGCTGCCTGCCATGCCGTAAATAAAGGATGTTTCCTTACCTGCAGTTTGTGTACGGCCTCAATCTGCTGATGCAAATTTTGGGTGATATATATACATATATATATATATTTCCAAAAGTATCCCCCAGAGATGAGGCCGCACTCCTCCACAGGTCAGTGACATCACTTTTAATAATAACAGGCTGACTCCCACTCCGTAATGGTGCCCCCCTGGCCTTACGCGTTTCAAGGACACAATCCTCTTCCTCAGAGGCCAGAACACGAGCAAGCCACATTTACGTGCGTCTGCACTGTCCCATGTTAAGTCATTACATACTTTTAATTAGCCTCCGTTGTGCTGCTCTCACATTACTTCCTGGGACCTGCAGTCCATAAATGCAATTTTAACTCCCTCCAGTGGGTTTGGTGTTCGTGTTATTTTAAAGGGGCCACTTCATAGCTCTCTATTAAGCCCCCGAGTGAGACGCAGTCTGTTCAATTAAAATACCTGCTTCGCCGATTGCAAGGAAAGGTTCCTGCACAGACCCAACTTAGCTCCAGGGTGGTGCGTCGCCTCCACGGCCTGGAAGCGCCGTGATTTCATATTTCCAAAAGTTTGCCCCAGAGATGAGGCCACACTCCTCCACAGGTCAGTGACATCACTTTTAATAATAACAGGCTGATTCCCACTCCGTAATGGTGCCCCCCTGGCCTTACGTGTTTCAAGGACACAATCCTCTTCCTCAGAGGCCAGAACATGAGCAAGCCACATTTACGTGCGTCTGCACTGTCCCATGTTAAGTCATTAAATACATTTAATTTGCCTCCGGTGTGCTGCTCTCACATTGCTTCCTGGGACCTGCAGTCCATAAATGCACTTTTAACTCCCTCCAGTGGGTTTGGTGTTCGTGTTATTTTAAAGGGGCCACTTCATAGCTCCCCATTAACCCTCCGAGTGAGACGCAGTCTGTTCAATTAAAATACCTGCTTCGCCGATTGCAAGGAAAGGTTCCTGCACAGACCCAAATTAGCTCCAGGGTGGTGCGTCGCCTCCACGGCCTTGAAGCACCGTGATTTCATATTTCCAAAAGTTTCCCCCAGAGATGAGGCCGCACTCCTCCACAGGTCAGTGACATTACTTTTAATAATAACAGGCTGATTCCCACTCCGTAATGGTGCCCCCCTGGCCTTACGCGTTTCAAGGACACAATATTCTTCCTCAGAGGCCAGAACACGAGCAAGCCACATTTACGTGCGTCTGCACTGTCCCATGTTAAGTCATTAAATACTTTTAATTAGCCTCCGGTGTGCTGCTCTCACATTGCTTCCTGGGACCTGCAGTCCATAAATGCACTTTTAACTCCCTCCAGTGGGTTTGGTGTTCGTGTTATTTTAAAGGGACCACTTCATAGCTCTCCATTAAGCCCCCTAGTGAGACGCAGTCTGTTCAATTAAAATACCTGCTTCGCCGATTGCAAGGAAATATATACATATATACATATATACACATATATACATATATATATATTACCTACTGGCGATAGCCAGTAGGTAGTTATAGTTAGGACCACGTTTCCATTGGAAAACCTCAACATTCTATTTTGAATAACTTTGGCGCCGGTCGACGAATCCTCGCGAATTTCTCAAAATAGGTGGGGCGCTACGCTCCGCTCCTACCCTGAAAGTCTCGGGGGGATTCGTCAAGCGGGGGCTGAGATAAAAGGGGGGTCCCAAAACGCGTTTTTCCCATGCATTTTTCCATAGGACCTTTAGAACGAGCTACAGCCCGAATGGCTGAACAGAATTACTCAAAATTTGGCAGAGAGGTAGTCCCTAGGTCAAGGAAGTGCCTTTTGTAGGTTTGGTGTAAATCTGTTCAGTAGATTCTGAGAAAATAGCCTTTAAATCAATATATATATCTGAGCCAGCTTACGGTACGCTTACCGTACGCTTACGGTAAGCGTACGGTGGCGTGCGCGAGCGCGATTCTGATTGGCTCTTAGATCTTAGTAAACATTCGAATCGGCCGAAACCAGGAAGCGGCGGCCGCCATTTTGTCTCTCGCACTGAGAGAGATTTTTAAAATCGGAAGCCCAAAAACATGTAAAGGGGCTGTTTTGACAACTCCCTCCCACATAGTCATGTGGAGGGAGTCCCCAAACATCCCCCAAGTGCAAAAACGGTTTTATTTTTTTTTCGGCAATTTCGCGGGGTACGCTTACCGTACGCTTACGGTAAGCGTACGGTAAAAAAATAAAAATAAAAAAAACACTATCCACACTTACCCCACCCCCTGTGCTTTTGGTGGCCGAAGGCCACCAAATGTGCTGGGCTTATTACAATGGAAAAAAACACTATCCACACTTACCCCACCCCCTGTGCTTTTGGTGGCCGTAGGCCACCAAATGTACAGGGCTTATTATAAGGGAAAAAAACTTAGCATTTAAAAAACCGTACTAATTCACTGAAAAAACCATAGGTTTCACACACGTTATAGTTAGGAATTAGCATTTAAAAAACCTTGCAAATTCACTGAAAAAACCATAGGTTTCACACATGTTATAGTTAGTGGAAATTTTACTGATAAAAAACCAATGAAATTGCCCCGTTATAGTTAGCGCAGGCAACTATAACTCACGCGACCGCAATCCTCTGCTGATGACATATGTGTCTTTATGAAAAAAAAATATTTGTAATATATGTATAGCTAAAAATGTATGGAAGAAGACATGGGCAAATAAGTGTCTAAATACAGTATTAGCATCAGCAGAGGATTGCGGTCGCGTGAGTTATAGTTGCCTGCGCTAACTATAACGGGGCAATTTCATTGGTTTTTTATCAGTAAAATTTCCACTAACTATAACATGTGTGAAACCTATGGTTTTTTCAGTGAATATATACATATATATATTCACTTAAAAAACCATAGGTTTCACACGTTATAATTAGGTGGATATTTCACTCGTAAAAAAACAATGAAATTCCCCCGTTATAGTTAGTTCAGATAACTATAACTCGCGCGCCCGCAATCCACTGCTGATGACGTCACATATTACATCACTGTATTTAGACACTTATTTACCCATGTCTTCTTCCATTAATCTTTAGCTATACATATATTACAAATATTTATTTTTCATAAAGACACATATGTCATCAGTGATGTAATATCTGACGTCATCAGCAGAGGATTGCGGTCGCGTGAGTTATAGTTATCTGAACTAACTATAACGGGGGAATTTCATTATTTTTTTACGAGTGAAATATCCACCTAACTATAACATGTGTGAAACCTATGGTTTTTTAAGTGAATATATATATGTATATATATATATATATATGCCACAAGGAATCGCCTCACCAACCGCACAGCATTCCAGCGCGAAAGACGAACACGGACCCAGAGTAAGTGCTTAGTGGTTTTTATTGAATCAAAAACCCAGTAGCTGCCATGACGCGTTTCGGCCTTCCAGAGGCCTTGATCACATGACGCTGTCTCGTGAAGCCAGAGTTTTTAAAGTGCAAGTGCAAAGGTTAATCATGACATCATCACAATAGATATAGAAAACATACTATATATAATACATTTGTGCAAATGCGCAAACAGTTAAATGCATTAATTCATCGTGTGATTACAATAAATTCTAAAGCCACAAATAAAAGTCAAATGCTTTCAAAACACATGTGTGCTGGCCAAAGAAATTTAAAATTTCAAGGCTGATGAGACATTCTGTGCAGCTCAATTCGATCCGATAAATCGATCTGAAATTTGTAGCTTATATCGGTTGCACCAGAGAACTCCCTGGTAACCAATGCCTACACAAATTAAAAGCCAAAGCTAATAATAACTGGATCAATCCGATTATATTCAATCCTAATCTTGCCTCAATTCAATCAAGACATAAGAAAAACGATTTTGAAAACCCGTGCATAAAAGAGAATGCGCAAAGTGATGGTCTGATCAATCTAAAAAATACATATATACAAAGTTATTCCTTGTGAAAGTGCTAATTGATGTAGAGGAGGGGACATAAGAAAGAAAACAACAACAAATTAACAACAAATTTGTGAAAAACATAACAGCTAGATGGATAAAGCTGTCATGATAATCTATATACTCAGGAGGAAAAACGAGGTTAAATAAATAATAGAAGCTGCAGAAAAACGTATTAAGAGTGGGTAACTCAGAGTACGTCAGCGATAGACAACAAGTACGGGCTATTACAGCCAGGTATGGAAGTCCTTACTCGAATTTAACCCGTTGGGTGCCTTCGAGTCTAGCTCAAGGATGTACCTAGTCTCCAATCTCCTAAGCATTGCTTCCCTGTCACCACCGCGCCTCAGTGGAGGTATTGTATCGATGACAAAGTAGCTGAGGTTCTCAAGGTTACTGTTGTGCTTTTCACCAAAATGCCTGGCTACTGGATAAGACGCGTCATGGTTAATGATGGCTCTCATGTGCTGGAGTATACGCTTGTGTGCCTGCAATTTGGTACTCCCAACATATTGCAGGCCACACGTGCACTCCAGCACATACACTGCAAAATCTGTCTTGCAAGTGAGTTTTTTAGATATTTTACAGGGAATGTCAGAAAACGGAGAGGTGTAATTGGACGTGCTTTTGCCCAAGGTACAAGCCTTGCAAGTAGAGCATTTAATGAAGCCCTTGCTGGCCTGCAGCCAATTACTTGCATTGCTCTTGAGCTCCGGACTACTCTTAACCAGCATATTGCTCATAGAGCGTGCCTTGCGAAAAGTGATGGCAGGATTCTTCGCTATGTTATTGCCAATCTCCGGGTCTTGTTGGATCAATGACCAATTTTTCTTTACAATTTTACGCAAGTTATTATGCTGGCGACTGTAGGTTACAATCAGTCTAGATGTGTCATCCTGAACAGAAGCAGGACTAGGGCTGCTCTCATGGCTCGTATCTGTGGTGTTAATACCTAGGATTTGATCCCTGACTAGAGCCCTAGTCCGGGATATTGCCTTGTCGAGAATAGTAGGGGAGTATCCCCTGGCAAGAAACCTAAGCTTGCTCTGTTCCTGAGCAACCCTGCAGTCTTCATCTGTGCTACAAATCCGTTTTATGCGCAGCATCTCCCCATAAGGGATGCTGCGTATAAGATGGTCAGGATGGTGGCTAAGTATATATGTATATATGTGTATATATGTATATATGTATATATTTCCTTGCTCATGACATCACTGATGACATCATCCTTGTGATAGAGTGGCGGCCGCGCAAGTTATAGTTATCTGAACTAACTATAACGGGGGAATTTCATTGGTTTTTTACGAGTGAAATATCCACCTAACTATAACATGTGTGAAACCTATGGGTTTTTAAGTGAATTTGCAAGGTTTTTAAAATGCTAATTCCTAACTATAACGTGTGTGAAACCTATGGTTTTTTCTGTGAATTTGTTCGGTTTTTTAAATGCTAAGTTATGTATGTTTTATTATTGTTTTATTATTGTTTGTATATATTTATTTTACAAAAAACTACGTATTAAAAATTTTTTTTTTTTTTGGGGGGGGTTTTCACCGTGCGCGCACGGTGCGCCCACCCCCGCGATTTAAAAAAAAAAAAATTAAAATGTTTTTTTCTGCCTTCGGGGTCCTTCAGGGACCCCCTGACAAAGGCTAGGGGGTCAGGAACTCTCTACCCTGCCCCCTTTTCACGTTCGCCACCTTCCTTTTTCACTCTCGCACTGAAAACAAACAAAATGGCGGCCGACACTTCCTGATTTCGACCGATTCGAACGTTGACTAACATGTAACCACCAATCGGAATTACGCTCGCTCACGTTAGGGTGCGCGCACAGTGCGCGCACGGTGCGCGGCTATAGATATGTATGTGCTTTTAACTGCAATTTTCTAAGGAACTACTGAACAGATTGACTCCATATATGCAAAAGGCACATACCTGAGCTGAGGACTACCTCTCTGCCAAATTTCAAGTAATTCTGTTCAGCCGTTCAGGCTGTACCTTGGACTAAAGGTCCCTATGGAAAATTGCATGGGGAAAACGCGTTTTGGGACCCCCCTTTTTTCTCAGCCCCCGCTTGACGAATCCCCCCGAGACTTTCAGGGTAGGAGCGGAGCGGAGCGCCCCACCTATTTTGAAAATTTCGCGAGGATTCGTCAACCGGCGCCAAAGGTTTTCCAAATAGAATGTTGCAGATTTCCTATGGAAACACGGTCCTAACTATAACTATCTACTGGCGACCGCCAGTAGATAATATATAAATTTATACATATATACATATATATATATATATATATATACACATACACATATATACATATATATACATATATATCCATTGTTTACAAAGGGCTCCATTTTACTGGGGGCCCCCCCAAGCAAGTCGGAGTTGGGCTCTTTTCTTTGATGCTTTTTGAAACTACAGGATTCTCCGTTCCGTTCCTGTTACTGAGAGCCCGCCCTGCAGGGTCGGGGGCCCCCAGTAAAATGGAGCCCTTTGTAAACAGTTGATGGAGGGGGCTTGACCCACTCATGCAACGTGCCATTTAAAGAGGGCGCTTATGCTAGCTATGTGAACCAGGCAGCAATGTAGTCCTTTGTTTATATCGTTTACACACTGTGTACTATATCATGTGACGAGTGTCAACATCGTATCGACCCGTGACCAAGAAACCGGAGGGTTTCGAAACGCGTCGGGAGTTGTTTGCCACAAACTTGATGGAATAAAGCACGCTGCTACAAGCAAATTGGGGCTCGGCGCAATCTTTATGAGAAAAGGATTGATTGATTGATTGAATACGAAGGGTCGCGTCCTTGCCGGCAGCCCGCCACCATTTTGAGGCAGAGGTTATCGCGAAACAAGGTTAGAATTTGTCAAGTATTTTCCTCTGCCCGCTTCAAACTTTTTCGCAAGTCTATCGGAGGTGGGAGGATTTCCGGAGAGGCAACGAGTGCAGTGTTGTGTTCCGTGTGGTCGGTTGACTACGCGGTTTTGTCTGCTTGCCGGTTACCGAATCCGGAAATAAGAGCCCGTTTTCCTCGGCGGGTTACCGCGATATATCTCTTTTGAAGCTGGTGGAAGCAGTATGACGGGCGCATCATATACTGCAAGCGTGTAACTGAAATCATTCAGTTATAGGAACTCTTCTAATTGGGTTCCTTTTATTTGGATTAAAATGTTGGCGAATCGGGAGGCAGCGCGACGAGAAGCAGCGGAGCTGCTTTTTATACCAATTTCAGATGGCCAGGCGAATGGTGTTTCCACTATTGGCACTTCTATGGAAGGAACACAGAGTAAACGCCAATTATGGGACAAATTGTGGAAAGTGGCCAAGATGGAACAATCCAAATGGTGGGAGGCGACAGCCCTGCAGAAATATATAGATTGCAGAAGGGTGCCTAGAGGTTTACGTATTTTTATAACCCCCACGTTCCAAGATCCAGATCGCAATTTAATAGAAGAATGGATGGACAATAATCATAAATGTTCCACGGTTATGCTAAAACTCCTTGTTAAGTATGCATTGAAGGATACAGAACGACTTGCGGCGGAAATTGACAAATTATCGGAATTGTTAAAAAGCAAAAGTACAACTGAAGAATTTGATATGGAAATGGCCAAACCAAAAACTAAACATGAAAAAGCAGAAGAAGAAATTAAGCTAAAAAAACAACGCAAATTTAATTGTGATGAGCTAGATTATAAGCAAGGGCAGATTCTCACCTTTGGGAAGAAATTTGATCATTTAAGAGAAAAACCCAGTATGGGTGTAGAAACAATACAAGATAATGCTGTTGAATGTGAGACCACGAAAGAAACTGCAAATGAGACTGCAACAACCTCGCAAGCATGTGATAGAGAACCCAGGGGAAAAGAACAGAACAAAACCCCTGAAGGAGTAAAATCCAGCATTTTAAAGGAGTACAACATCATTGCAAAGGGAAGGTAAGGATCTGCGAGCCCCCAAGGAGCAAGAGATCGAGGTCGAGGAGGCAGAGGCGCCAAGCAGGGCGCAAAGCAGCAAGGAAATATTCAAAGCTTCATGGGAATGACCACAAGGGGCAAAATGGCACCAAAATGAAAGATACACATACGGTATTGAACCTTTCTGATTTCTCTTTGACCAATGAACAAATTGATGTACTGTCTTTAGGATTGACCTTTTTTCCTACTAGAAGTTTTAATTACACTGAAAGTAGAATTGATTTATTCTTTTTTACGCGCAAATTGAAATTAAAAAAATGGTATGCCAACAAAGTAAAACAGACGATACATACTCCTGTATTCAAAGAACCCACACTATCTATTGGGGATATAGAGACATTACATACACTAAGGGAATTGGGAGCCGATGATTGGGTAGATGATCCATTAATTACTCTATAACAAGAGGAAATTAGGATTACAAACTCATGCGATAGTGGGTTTAAACCCAAATCCGTTTTTCTGCCCCAATTGTACAATGAATCTATAGAAGTTTTTGAGAAAGGAGTTTTGAAGGAGTTTAAAAAATTGGCAAAACATAAACCACAGTTTATCAGCAATCTTACAAAAAAGCAAGAAAGCGCACTAAAAGAATTACAGGAAAATAAATCCATTTTGATTAAAAAGTCAGATAAAGGGGGCAATGTGGTGGTATGGCCACGGAATATGTACATAGAAGAAGGCAGGAGACAACTAAATGATATTGAAAGTTATACTAAGAGTAATAGACAACTCTACGAGAAAAGCAACAATGTGTACAAAGAAAAATTGGATGGGTGGAGAAATGAAAATTTAATCACAGAAGATGAATACAAGTATTTGTACTGTAAATATCCAAAATTGGCAGCCATGTATTCATTACCTAAGATACACAAAAATAAGGAGGTCCCACCTGGTCGCCCTATTGTTTCTTCAATGTGTAGTATGTTTGAAAGTACTCCGAAGTACATTGACCATTTTCTGAGACTGTATGTACAAGCATTACCATCTTATGTAAAAGACAGTGGACACTTTTTGAAATTAATTGAAGGTGTTTGTTGGGAACAGGATATGATGTTACTCACACTGGATGTTAACAGCTTATATACCTGCATACCACATGAGTTAGGCCTTGAGGCCTGCAGGCATTACCTGAAAGATAGATCTGTATGCTTTTTGATGCATACTGAAATGATGTCAGCATGTCTTAAGAATACCTTTTTCATATTTGATCATGTGATATACTGTCAGGCCCAGGGGACGGCAATGGGGACCTGCTTCGCCCCCAGCTATGCGGGCTTGTACCTTGGCTGGTGGGAGGAACAGGTGGCGAAAAACATCAATGCCTTTAATCACCAGGTCGTCCTCTGGGCCCGATACATTGATGACATCTTCTGTATTTGGAAAGGAGATCAAACAGAGGCAATGAAGTTTGTGAATTCCCTCAATGATAACAGTCTGAATTTGAAATTTACCTATACAATAGACAAAAAATCTATAGAGTTTTTAGATGTGTTTGTTGAAGTGAATGGGAACCACTTAGAGAGTAAACTATTCCGCAAAAACACGGCTGGGAATAGCATTTTACATGCCTCAAGTTGTCACCCCTCAAATTTGATTAATAGTATCCCCTATGGGGAACTATTACGGGCCAGACGTAATTGCAGTTCAGAAATGGCCTTCGCAGAAGAAATGAACATCATGAAGAGTAGATTTGAAGAGAGGGGCTACTCACAAAAGGTCATTAGAAAAGCATGTGAAAAAGTCAAAAAAATAAAAAGAGAAGATCTGTTAGTTAGAAAAAATATAACAGATATTGACACGGAACCAATAAGATTTATCACAACCTTCAGCAACCAAGCAAACGGCGTTAGAACATGTCTAAACAAATTTTGGAATGTACTGAGTGTTGATAGCACTTTTGAGAAATGTATTGAGAGTTATCCCAGCATTACATTCCAATGATGTCCAGCACTGAAAGATCTTTTATGTAAAAGTATGCTAACATCCGAGAAGGATCCCCATCTTAAAATCCAGGGGTTCTATAGATGTGCTTCCTGCAAAGCTTGTAGGAATAGCTCTAACTGCAAATAGATAGTACTGTCTAAATCTTTAAAACCATTTGTCATTACCAAACATCTAAGCTGTAAATCTGATTTCTGTATCTATGCCTTGATATACCCTTGTGAACGGGTGTATATTGGCAGCACTATCAACCAGGTTAAACTACGCATTTTAGAACATATGCGACCAATAACGAATGAAGACAGACAGTATCCTATTGCGAGGCATTTTAAGGAATGCCATAACAAAGACACTAGCCTATTAAGATATTGTGCCCTCGATAGAATTCCCATCTCCGAACGGGGAGAGAATAGAATTCAATATTTGCGCAGATTAGAATCAAGATTGATTATAAAATATGAAACTGTGCATCCAGTGGGCATCAATAAAGATGAGGAACTGTCAGTCCACCTTGGTTGAAATTTCTGATCTGACCACCTTAGACTGCTATGTAAATAGAATTATGATGATGTCACGTTGCCTCCTGTGATATGATGTTTATGATGTTTTTTTAATTTTGGTATAGACCATTTTATTGATGTACATATATTATTTATTTTTCTATAGGAGACGGAGCTTTTGCCAGAGGTTGAGAAAGATGCAGCTTTAGCCATTTGTTGAAGTATTGTAAAAAATGAACTGAATATATGATTACAATTGATAATGATTTGCCCACTGGGGCTGACAAACAAATTAGAAACTGCGTTGCATGTACACCCACTTGGGTAATTACGATGGAGTAATCGGAAATAACATATGTCATGCAATCAATTGACAATTTGAAGTATTACACCTGTAATTATTATTTAAATTTTAATTATGCAATTCTTTGTAAGTTCAATTGAATATGCTGCAAATTAAGCAAAACGCTGTAAATTAACTGCTAAATTCAGTGTCATTATATCATTTAAAGATGGCGCTTATGCTAGCTATGTGAACCAGGCAGCAATGTAGTCCTTTGTTTATATCGTTTACACACTGTGTACTATATCATGTGACGAGTGTCAACATCGTATCGACCCGTGACCAAGAAACCGGAGGGTTTCGAAATGCGTCGGGAGTTGTTTGCCACAAACTTGATGGAATAAAGCACGCTGTTACAAGCAAATACATTGGGGAGGCAAATCGTCAACTCAATGATCGGCAATTTTATGCACAGATTTCTCAAGAAAGATATCATGAAAGTATCACCACTCTCTGGGACAAATTACAGGAATGGAAAGATAAGGGCATTCTGACTTGGGACGAGTATTGCTATCTCAAAAAAGATTACCCCATTCTTCCAGTGCTATATCTCCTCCCCAAGGTCCACAAAGACTACAACAATCCCCCTGGGAGGCCCATCATTTCATCCAGGGGTAGTGTAACCGAAAATATGTCTAAGTATATAGATCATTTCTTAAGGGGATTTGTGACCAACTTGCCCAGTTACATTCGTGACACTAAGGATTTTCTTGCCAAAATACAAGACATCGAATGGTGTGAAGATATTTTGTTCATCATTTTGGATGTGCATTCTCTTTACACCATTATCGATCACCAACAAGGTTTGACGGCATGCAAACATTTCCTCAAAAATAGGTAAGTGAGATTCTGGGAACATAGCAACATGATTCTCGACATGACTGAGTTCTGCCTTATGAATAATATCTTCCTTTTTGACGGTGAGTTGTACATCCAAACCACCGGGACCGCGATGGGTTCATGCTTTGCTCCCAGCTTTGCGAATCTCTTTATGGGATTGTGGGAGGAAGAGATCACACAAGATCTTGATCTTTCCCATTACTTTGAGCAGGTGGTCATGTGGCTCCGCTACATTGACGACCTGTTCATTGTATGGAGGGGCTCGGAACACGAGGCTAATGAGTTCATCAAAAGACTCAATTTGAACAATCGCAAAATATACCTTAGTGGCAGTATTGATGCCAGACATGCAGAGTACCTGGATATCAAACTTGATATCATGGACAACACCATCCAAACCACGCTGTTTCGCAAGGCAACTGCTGGCAACAGTATCCTTCATGCCCTCAGCAGCCACCCCGAAACTCTCAAATGGAGCATTCCATTTGGGGAACTTCTCAGGGCCAAAAGGAATTGCAACACGGATGAAGGTTTCAAGCAAGAGAGTACTGCCATGCTCCAAAGATTTAAAGAGAGAGGTTATCCCAACTGGGTACTCAAGAAGGCCAAAGACAAAGTCGATAAAACCAACAGAGCAGACATGTTGAGAACGGCGGATCAGCCGTGAGAGCTTTTTTATATAACACTGTGACGTCATTGTCCTTTAGAGGCACACACACTTTACTGCCCCTCTACCCCCTTTAACCTTTAGTTCTCTCCATAGATACATTTCCGGGGGTGTGTTTTCACTCTTCAAATGGACAGAAACTGCCTTGCTTTCACAGATGAACAGATAGCGGCGATTCTATCAGGCCCCTCACTCTTCCCTGATGCCCCCTTATTGAATGTAACATCAGCGAGGGAAGAGTGGGAGAGACTTAGCACAACTAAGAAAAAACAAGTGAGGATAGCTCTCCATGGGGCGTTAATGACAGAGTATTTAAGAGCAGGGGCAGCCCCGGCGAGTCTTTTGGTAAGGATTGAACCCAAAATCTTCCTAGAAGACAAAACATTCAGGTTAGATTGGAGCTATATAGCCAATAAATGCACCCGGGATTGGCTAATCCTTATAATTAACACTGCTAAGAGATTAAGCGAAGATCTACTCAAAGAATTTGTGGACCTAGAGGAGAGCATAAGGCGAGACACCACTCTTGTTGACACCAAGGAGCAGCTCTTGAGGATCCAGGAAGATTTGAGCGACTATAAAAATTATATGATCAACCAGAAAATCAAAGGGTTGAAAAGGAATCTTGATCGCTTTTCTCACGAATGGGCATTCCCCTAGGTGGAAGATAAATATTATGACACTGTAGTGGAACAACCCTCTAGAGGAGGTAGAGGTAGAGGTGGGAGACAACAGAACAAACGCACGCCTACTAACTGGACTTTTGATAACACCTCCAGTGAGGAGGAAGAGTTAGGCCCACAGTCCAATCCCTCCAGAGTTAGATTCAACGAACAGGAGAAGAACAATGAAGATCTGGGCGCTCTCCTATGCTCTTTTTTAGGACAGAACCACAGGGGCAACAGAGGGGGAGGCCCACGTGGCAGGGGTCGAGGCAGGGGCAATCAAAGCCAACAATGGCAAACCCACTCCCCGAGGATAACACGGAGTCGGGACGGAACCAGTTGTGATTGAAAACAACATTGTGGTGAACTTATCAGATCACGTACTCACCATCAATGAAGAGAAAGTCTTAAATAAAGGGCTAGGGTTTGTTCCCACCCCCACACATGACCCTTTCAAGTGTAGGATTGAGCTCCATGAAACTCTACGGAGAGTAAAACTGACAAAGTTCTTCGCCGACAAACCACAAGATCCATCAGACTTGTTTAATACCACACTGAGAAAGCCACCCAATTTCTGTCCACCAAATGCAATGGTAGGCCCTGAAGTAACGGTATTTGAGAACAAAGTACTGCAAGATATCTCCCGACTGGAACAGCAAGGTACAACTCCTAGATTTAATAACATGAGCCGGGATGACTGGGAAGCAGTCAAGGGCCTTCAGAACAACCAGCTATTAACGATTAAAAACACAGATAAGGGCGGGGCTGTGGTTGTTATGAATACCATCGACTACGACACCGAAGTGATGAGACTACTAGGTGCCCACCACAACTACCGCCCACTAACACAAGACCCCCTTAATGAACTCTTAGAAATCATTAAGAAGATGGTAGGAGTGGCAAAAGAAAAAAGTGGATCACGATCAAGGAGGCCGAGTTCTTGGTTAATAATAAGCCAAGGACTCCGGCCTTCTATATTCTACCCAAAATCCATAAGCCGCAGCGGCCCCCTCCTGGTAGACCCATCATCTCTGGGATTCAGTCGGTGTTAGAACCCTTGTCGCAATTTGCCGACTTTTTTCTAAGGGAGTCGGTTGTCAATCAACAATCGTTTGTTAAAGACACAATGGAAATCCTGAACATCTTGGAGGATTTTCAGTTTGACTCAGGTAACAAACTTATGGTGACTATTGACATAGAATCACTGTATACTTGTATACCACAATATGCTGCATTGGTGGCAGCAGCGCATGCTCTTAAGGGACAAGAGTGGTTCTATGACGCCCCTCAATCCTTCGTGCTACAGTGCATTGAACTTGCCCTGACACGGAACTACTTCTGCTATAAAGATAAAATGTACCTCCAAACCACAGGTACGTCAATGGGCGCGACAATGGCGCCGAGCCTGGCCTGTATCTACGTGGGCCAGTTTGAGGAACACATCATTTACCATCAGTCTAACCTCTTCCAGAATAACATCCGTCTCTGGAAGAGGTATATAGATGCCGTGTTCTGTATCTGGTCCGGACCAGAGGATGGGTTATTGGAGTTTCTCAATTGGCTCAATCTTCAAGACCCAAGCCTCAGGTTCACATGGAATTACAGTAGCCAGACAGCAGTATATCTTGACCTGGACATCTATGAAGAAGGGGGTAGATTATGTTCCAAAGTTCATCAAAAACCCACAGATAAGAATTCACTCCTGAGCTATAATTCATACCACCCTAGAGCACTCAGGGACAATCTACCCGTGGGACAGTTTCTTCGGAACCGCAGAAACTGTTCATCCACCACTGTATTTTTGGACCAATCAGAAGAACTAGGTGCCAAACTGGAGATGAGACAGTATCCTCGTAAGATCATTAGACAAGCTAAAAAAAGAGCAATGAACACCCCTCGGAGTGTACTGCTTCAGAAGAACGAAAAAACTAGAGACGACTGCTTACCTGTGGTTATGACTTTTGATCCTTTGGCCACGCAGATTCGTCAGTCCATAAGAAAACATTGGACACTGTTGTCTACCAAGGATTTCATCATGCCTCCGCCTAGGTTTGCCTTTAAAAGATCAAGCAACCTAGGGGATAAACTTGTACACACACGTGTAAAAATGGCACAGAGGCCGATAGAGTCGACTATTCCCCCAGGACCTTATCCTTGTGGATTTTGTTCTGTATGTGGATTGACAAAGAAAACACAGAGTGTCACTCTAAACTCAGGTAAAATCTGGTATTTGAAGTGCTTCAGCAATTGCAATACCGCAAATGTAGTGTACAGACTGACCTGCCAATGTAACCTACAATATATAGGGCTCACAACGAGGAAGGTTAAGGTCAGAATGCAGGAACACCTCAGTACGATTAGAGTAGGCAAACTTACGACCAAACTGGTACAACACTGTCATGAAACCAAACACACTTTCACATGGGTGGTCCTTGAAAGAATAACGGATACATCCCAAAATACCGAGGACATACTGGCCTCGAAAGAAGCCAGATGGATTTTTCAGAAGAAGTCCGACCAATTTGGGCTGAATGACCAAATCGAGTGGGGGAGGGCAAGATACTGAGTGGCTTATGAATCTCACCATTGGAAGATCCTTTCTGTTCCGGCCTGAACAAGACTTTTGGCCTATCTCTTGTCTGCTTTGGTCAGATCTGTCAGGGTGTAACTATGAGACATCTCCTTTAAGATAGTTCTACTTATAAACTCTAGTTTAACAGAGGAACAAGATTTCCACCCGGCAAGGAGGGGGTACACATAGACCATAGTATCATTTTAATACAAAGGATAAGATTAGATGATATAAGAAACAGGTCACAGTTGCAAACAACAGTGGTTGAATCCTACACCACCAGATAGGATTCTGTTGAGAATTATAAAAGCAATGTAATAGGGACCAGAAATTGATAAGCTCAGAGGTTTTTAGAAAATACAGTCTCCCTTTCTCCCATTCAAAGATGGCGCCCATAGTGATAGTAGACTGGTATAGAGACCTGCAGGGGCGTGTACCCACTACGAATCACTTACGAGTCCTCTGGTGATGTCCCCCACGGAGTTTTTTCGAAAACGGGTTGTTTCGAAAACGGATGTCTAGGATATAAGAAATTTTGAATAAACACTGGTATTGGGATAGCAACATCTTGAGTGTCAATATACAACCTCCCCTATCCAAGATGGCGCTATAAGTTTCGCGCGAGAGTGTAGGCGTGCACACACATCAGCACACTAAGAATCACTTTTGAGTCCTTTGGTGAGGTCTTTTTCGTAAACGGATGTCTAGGATATAAGAAATTTTGAATAGACACTGGTATGAGGGGTAGCGAGATCTTGAGCGTAAATATACAACCTCCCCAACCCAATATGGCGCGTACAAGTTTTGCGCGAGAATGTAGGCGTTCCCTGTATAAAAACAGACACGGGATCAGTACACTCGTGACCGGCGGAGAGAAGGAGCTCCGTGAGGCTTTGGGTGGTAAGGAGGTGTGATCGAGAAGGAGTGGGGATATATATGTGAGGCTGACCACTCTACTTGTGTAAAAAGTTTGACTGGGGCATAACCGTGACCATACCTATTGAAAAAATGGAGGTGAAAGCACCACAGAATCCAAATTGGTAACCATGGTAATAGATAAAATCCCTTTTGTCACTTATAACACACCCTTTTTGTTGATAACTTCCCGTTATATACATCGGAGCTACCGAGACATTCATAGGCAGCCCAGGCACAGTTAAAAGAAGGGTTTCCCTTATTCCGGCTGTGTGCGTGTGGGTGTGAACTATGGGTGATAATACATCGAGTTTGAATGTATATCTTGCCTCCTTTAACTTCTATCGCAGAGGAGTAGGTAGCTAGGTTCCTTTAAAAGGAGAGGGTTTACTAAAATAATAAAAAAGGGGTTTGATAGATCTACGTGAGTTTTTACATCATTGACAAGATTATGTGAAGAAGAGGAATTTGAACACATCTAAAATGCCCTTTCTTTAGATTCGCATTACAGCTGAATGCGGAACCACTGCGAGGACTCACTCTAGGAGCCCGTGTGTGACCTGTTAGAACGAGCTGGTACGCAAGGCCATGGCTCAATAAGAGTAATTGACAGATTCAAATGAAAGACATATATCCATCTATGTAGAATGGGATGTGGAAAGAGTTGAGTGTTGTGTGTTTTTTACTTTTGGCAGTCCCCGAATGAAATTTTAAGCAGTGTCCCCTGCGTGTGCCAAGCGACTGGAGTTGCCTTGACGAAATCGCTACAAACATATTTGGCGATGAAACATGTTGGCACAACACAACGGTATGCATATTAAGCAACCTTTTTAAGTCTTGATTTGGGTGCACATCGAAGGAAGAATAAAGTTTGAACCTATTGAGGGTGCATCCTCTTCGACTTTTTTATCTTCACTATTCAGTCGCACTTGGTATGTGATTTCCTCACCACTTACCTTCACAGTTTTGGTTTATTTTTGTGGACACTTTGCTTTTTTTTTTTTTTTTTTTTTTTTTAGAGCGTGATGGCAACCAATGATGATAAGAGTAGGCAGAGCTGATGAGTACCAATCAGCAGGCTCAATTGGTGTTGCGCACGTGAGGTTCCATCTCGTCTCTCTCACATTTTTTCCATATTTTTTCTATTATTTGTATTAGAAAAAATACCTGGTGTATTTTACGTGAGTTCTTGCACCTTGAGGTCTATTAGGGGGATTGCCATAAGTAAAACTCTTATTTTTAAACTGAAGGTGGCTAGCTTTGTTGGTGACTACCCCAAATTTAAAAATACGGGGAGTATAATATACCTAAAGAAATAGGATTTGAACCACAGCTCACAATAAACATACCTTCTGAGCCCTAGGCCTGTGTTGATAAATGTTTACAGACAAACCTGTTCTATCTGACACCATTGAATCCACAGACACCAGGATCATACTTTCCTATCATGCCAATACCAATGATATCAGACGTATCATAGCAAAAAATTGGCACACGCTCAAAAATGACAACATTATAGGCGGTACCATACAAGAAAGACCTAGTATCACCTTTAAAAGAAGTAAGAATATGAGCGAATACTTAGTACACAGCGACATCTCCAAACCTGCAGCAATAGGGAACATAACCTACAGGGATTTTTCCCTTGCGGACATTGCAAGGCGTGTAAGAACAGTAAATTCTGCAAAGAAATCACAATTGGCAGATACAAGAAATTGATAACCCAATTTGTCACTTGCAGTACTACTTTTGTTATTTATGGTATCATGTGCCCCTGTAAGCTATGGTACATTGGCAGCACCACCTTGATGGCCAAAAAACGTATATTAGAACACATGAGAGCCATCACAAATAACGACCCTAAATACCCCGTGGCAAGACATTTTCAGGCCAAACATTTTTCTGATTCATCTGTTCTCAGTTATTGTATACTGGAGCAGATCAACAGAAACCCCAGGGGTGGAGACAGAACATTAAGGTTAAGACAAAAAGAATCATCTATGATTATTGATCTTCAGACTAGGACACCAAGGGGACTTAATCAAGATGAAGAAATAGCCATACATTTGCGTACCATTTGAAATGTTCCCTTCTTTTTGCTATTTCCCTACATATCTGATGGATTTTATTGCTGTGTAATGAGATCATGTAATGAAGATGTCTTTTCTTTTCTTTTTTTCTTTTCTCTTTTTTCTCTCTCTTCTCTCTCTCCACCTTAAGTTTCCTCATACCTGGTTGTACTATGACAGAGCTTATTGTACATACACAAAGATCAGTAGTTTTGAGATCTTTGGTTTTAACTTCCATATTTGTGTGTTTCTGTCTTGCAGGAGGAAAGGAAGGGACCCATATTTTTCGTCGTCACTTAGCAACTTGAGCACGGGTCACCTACCGTTTTCTTCACTATGCACTACGGTGGTTGGTAACGTTATTTCATAGGTTGCAAAATGCACATGGCAAAGAGGACCTTCTGATCCCTATTGACTTCATGCCATTCATTCATGTGGGTTTATCACTTGTACTCAACAATTTTGAACCAGGATAGGTCTTTTCTAACCGGGAGATGGAGTTCCAGAGATTTCTCTGTCCCATTTCATTGTATTTCATTTTCAGCGGGTTTCTTACTTGAGATTCATTACATGTTTGGGCAGTATGTACATTGTGAGCTTGGGATTCACAGCTCTTGGGATGGACTGTTGACAATTGGTTGTTTGTACTTATATGTGCGTGATGTACACTATGTATCACAATGCAAATGATCGAGTCTACCACAAGTCCCTTTCAGGTTAAAGAGCATTGCAATTCAACACTGTTTCCCGGTTTTGCTCCCCTAACACGTTGTGACATCTATGCCTCATCAATGCGTGTATTACTTTTCTGTGCATTATTTGCAACAGTGCAGGGTGTGTGGACCACAAAGGAGCCAACGACACTATAAGGCACTAGGCTAGTGATACCACCGCGCTTATTTACATTTATTATTTCTCTGTCTTCCGCATCTGAGATCATACATTACACATTCTTGTGTTTGCATGTATTTGTTAACGTTGTCTTATTAATTGGATATCACTTGATAGTAGCAGACACATTGTGACATTCATGCTTAGTTACTCCTTATTCAATTGGAGTACTACTGATGTGGGGCATCCTTTAAATATCTATGTTAGACATTCAAATATGGCCGCCACTTGGTCTAAAGTTTTGCACTTCCTGTTTTTCTGTCATCTGACCTTATTTAACCAACCCTGTATGCACATTTAATTACATGTGACCAAGACTACGGCGGTAGTCGAAACGCGTCATGTAATAAACACACTTGCAAACCGATACTTTGAAGACCTGATTACTTTGTCCTGAGAGCGCAATAATTTTGGATTCTACTTTGGATATATACATATATATATATATATATACACACATATATACATATATATATATATATATATATATATACATATATATACACATTACCTACTGGCGGTCGCCAGTAGGTAGTTATAGTTAGGACCACGTTTCCATAGGAAAACCTCAACATTCTATTTTGAATAACTTTGGCGCCGGTCGACGAATCCTCGCGAATTTCTCAAAATAGGTGGGGCGCTACGCTCCGCTCCTACCCTGAAAGTCTCGGGGGGATCCGTCAAGGGGGGGCTGAGATAAAAGGGGGGTCCCAAAACGCGTTTTTCCCATGCATTTTTCCATAGGACCTTTAGAACGAGCTACAGCCCGAACGGCTGAACAGAATTACTCAAAATTTGGCAGAGAGGTAGTCCCTAGGTCAAGGAAGTGCCTTTTGTAGGTTTGGTGTAAATCTGTTCAGTAGATTCTGAGAAAATAGCCTTTAAATCAATATATATATCTGAGCCCGCTTACGGTACGCTTACGGTACGCTTACCGTACGCTTACGGTAAGCATACGGTGGCGTGCGCGAGCGCGATTCTGATTGGCTCTTAGATCTTAGTAAACATTCGAATCGGCCGAAACCAGGAAGCGGCGGCCGCCATTTTGTGTATTTCACTCTGAAAAAAAAGAGTGAAAACAAGGAAAGGGGGCAATGAGGAGAGTTACAGACCCCCTAACATTTGTAAGGGGGTCAAAGAAGGACAGAAAAGTACAAAAAAAACATTTATTGATTTAAAAAAAAATCACGGGGTACGCGTACGGTAAGCTTACGGTAAGCGTACGGTAGAAAAAAAAAAAAAAAAATGAAAATCAGATTTAAGTGTTTAGATATTAGGGGGCTCAAAAAGAGCCGTTGTGTTTATGAAATGATTTTTTAGTGGTACCTACAAGTAAGTACCGATGCAGAGTCTAAGGTTCAAGAGGAAGACTCTGTTCCCTTCATCATTGATGTGCACACCATCTCCTCTATAAATGTCTTGCATGTCATAACGCAAGTTGTTGTGGTAAATGGCACCCATACCATAGTCACGGAGGAAAGCAGAAACAGATTTGTTGACGTGCTTTCTTGCTTTGTCATCGCACCGCGTGCCCACCGTGCGTGCACGGCACTAACTGCGTAAAGTGGGCGCGCACGCCACGAATGGCGTAAAGTAACTTAGCATTTAAAAAACCGTACAAATTCACTGAAAAAACCATAGGTTTCACACACGTTATAGTTAGGAATTAGCATTTAAAAAACCTTGCAAATTCACTGAAAAAACCATAGGTTTCACACATGTTATAGTTAGCGGAAATTTTACTGATAAAAAACCAATGAAATTCCCCCGTTATAGTTAGTGCAGGCAACTATAACTCACGCGACCGCAATCTTCTGCTGATGACATATGTGTCTTTATGAAAAAAAAATATTTGTAATATATGTATAGCTAAAAATGTATGGAAGAAGACATGGGCAAATAAGTGTCTAAATACAGTATTAGCATCAGCAGAGGATTGCGGTCGCGTGAGTTATAGTTGCCTGCACTAACTATAACGGGGGAATTTCATTGGTTTTTTATCAGTAAAATTTCCGCTAACTATAACATGTGTGAAACCTATGGTTTTTTCAGTGAATATATATATGTACACATATAGATATATACACACATATATATATATACACACATATATATATATATACATATATATACACACACATATATATATATACATATATATACACACACATATATATACATATATACACATATATATATATACATATATATACACATACATACAAATATATAGATATATATACATATATATATATATACACTATATATATACACATATATATATATACACACATATATATACATACACATATATATATATATTCAGTGAAAAAACCATAGGTTTCACACATGTTATAGTTAGCTGGACATTTTACTCGTAAAAAACCAATGAAATTCCCCCGTTATAGTTAGTTCAGCTAACTATAACTCGCGCGCCCGCAATGCACTGCTGATGACGTCACATATTACATCACTCATGACATGGTCAGTGACATCACTCATGACATCACTGATGACATCTCAAATGACATCACTGATGACCTCACTGATGACATCATCCAGTGAATGTGTATTTTTCTGAAAATTAAATATGTTTTATATATGTATATCTCAAGGTCGATGGAAGAATAAATGGGTATATTACTGTCTAAATGGATGATTTCTTTTTGAAAAATTGATTGTGTAACTGACTGATTAAGTGTATCATAGTGAATACATGGCTTAGTGAGTAATGTTTAAATATATAAATATCTGTATCAGTCTCTCACTTTGTGTATAAGTGGCTGCATGGGTTGGAGAGTAGCTACATGGGTGTCTATATAGGTTATTAGTTGGTTTTTTGAGTATCAGTATGAGTGTCTGCATGGTTCGGTGGGGGGTATGACGTAGTGCATAGGTGCATGAATGAGTGACTCACTGTTTGTATGTGTTGAACAGAGCATGTGTGCAGGACTGCATGGGTGGATGAGTGTGTGTATGGGTGTGTTAGTGAGTGAATGACTGTCTCAATAGTGTCTTTATGAGTAACTACATATGTTTAAAACTAGTATATGTGACTATTGGTTTATATATGTGAGTATATGTGAGAGTGAGAGATTGAAAGAGTTCCTGTATGAATAAGTATGTGTTTCTATAAGTGATTGTTAAAAAGACTAAGTATGTGTAAGTTTCCGTAGAAGTAAGTGTGGTGGTGTGTGTTTAACTGTATATGCAAGTAAATGGATGTTTGATTCTTTATTGGCATGAGTGACTATGTGTGTGAGTAGCTCTATGGATGAGTGGCGTTGTGTAGCAGGATGTATAGGTGTATGAGTACATATGATAAGTGAGTACATGTATGAGTGACTGTATTGGACTGTTGGTGAATGAGTGGATGTGTATGTGGATCTTAGAATTACTGAAGAGGTTGTTGTAACTGTTATTGGTATGTCCATTGTTTTGTATATTTTAGTCTCTATTTTTGATTGTGTGTATCAAAGGTTTTATTAGGGGAAGAGGAGGTCTGCCACTCTATCACAAGGATGATGTCATCAGTGAGGTCATCAGTGATGTCATTTGAGATGTCATCAGTGATGTCATGAGTGATGTCACTGACCATGTCATGAGTGACGTAATATGTGACGTCATCAGCAGTGCATTGCGGGCGCGCGAGTTATAGTTAGCTGAACTAACTATAACGGGGGAATTTCATTGGTTTTTTACGAGTAAAATGTCCAGCTAACTATAACATGTGTGAAACCTATGGTTTTTTCACTGAATTTCTAAGGTTTTTTAAATGCTAATTCCTAACTATAATGTGTGTGAAACCTATGGTTTTTTCACTGAATTTCTATAGTTTTTTAAATGCTAAGTCCTAACTATAACGTGTGTGAAACCCATGGTTTTTTCAGTGAATTTGCAAGGTTTTTTAAATGCTAATTGTTTTTTTTTTCTTCTATTTTTTTAACATATTTTTATTTTATTTTTCTTACCTTTTATAAAGACTATGGTTAAATTTTCAAAATTCTTTAATATGTTTTTTTTTTATATTTTTTTTAAAATAAACATGTAAAATTTATTTGCAGTACTTTTTTCTATTTTTTTTATTATTTTTTTAGTACGCGTACCGTAAGCTCACGGTAAGCGTACGGTTTACGCTACGTCCGTAATTTATCCACGCTGCTTGCGTATAGTTACGCAATTTGCATAGCCGCGCGTACTCCGCGTGGGACGCGTACGCGTGTGCGCTACACGCGCACGTTACGCGGAAGTGTCGGGTAGTGTCTGTTATGCGCATGCGCGCAAGCGCGTGTCTTTTTTACGCGCATGCGCACTTTTGCCGTAAGCGTACCGTAAGCGTACCGTAAGCGTACGGTAGGTCATGTGATCATGAAACACAACTTTTGATTGGTTGAAACTACTTTCAGTTCTAGAACTCTCCTACACCACACCCATTCCCCTCATTTCTGCTTGTGATCCCTTAGGAGAAGGAGCTGGTTTGTCTTTGGGATACGATGGCAGAACAGCAGAGCTCTTCTGAGAGTGAGGCTAGCACTAGCAGCACTGTCTTGAGGCAGAGATCGAGGAAACAAAAGCCCTCTTATGTATGGGATTATTTTACTTTTCCTGAAGGCCAGCAAAAGGTGAATGCACCCTTAGTAACTTGCAGGCTGTGTCAGCGTGTACTTTCTAGAGGTAATCCTGACAGGAAGTATTCCTTTGGGAATCACACCATGAAGAGACACCTCAAGGATGTACACAAAAGGACACATGGTCATCTTTTTGGAGGTAACTCTTCAGAAAGACAAGCAAGTACATCCACAGCAGCTCAGCCTGGACCATCATCTGCAGAGCTGACTCCTTCTTCTGCAGGTCAGGTGAGCCCTTCATCTGTGGGGGGAGCATCTCCTTTTGCTGGCCCTCTGGAAATTAACCCTCGGTTTGCGAGGGTTGAAGTACGGTGCGCCACTTGTCACGATCTAATTACTTATAGGGAGACCAGTGTTTCCCTAGTGAACAGTAAAATAGATCAGCACACTTGTCGTACCGTCTAATATTCCCAATCTTTCTTTCCTCTGTCCCTGCATGAACACAACGGCTCTTTTAAGAGCCAACCTTACCTTTCATCTATTTTTTATATATGTTTTTAATTATTTTTTTTTTTTTTTTTAAAACACTAAAATCAATTATCACATTACAAGGTCCTTGAGAGACTACAATTATTATTATTGACTTACCATACTCACTCAAAAAAATATTTATTCATTTGTTTTTTTAAAAAATAGCTTTAAAAATGGTTCTAGTTTTCAAAAAATTTCTATATGAATCTGAAAAAAAAGAAAAAAGTATTAATATTTTTAAAACATTTTATAATACAGTACACATATTTACATTTTTTTCCCAAAAATATTTTTGCCTTATTTTTGCTGTTTTCAGAATATATTGCATTTCACTATAAATTGTGAAAGCAATTGCATTCATCATTTTACAGCGGGCAAAAAAAAATAACAATCACAAAGATTGTAATAAAAAAGCCCAGAATCTCTTTTTACTTAAACTTAACATTATAGAAATGCATAATATTCTAAAAAAATATCATCTAATACCAATAGTTATTTCTTTAAAATACCGTCTGATATGTTTGTTTCAGAAGTATAATCACAATATTATATCTCAAATAACTCCACAATACATCTGATTCCATTTCCTTTAGGGCAAATAGTAATTTTAAAATTTTGTTTGGAATAAATTTCCAACAGTAATCAAATAAAATTCTAAAGTTTAATTTGTCCAGATCTCACTGATTCTCTGTTACATTTTGGTTCACGAAAATTTTTGGAATAATTTATTAAGTCCACAATAGAATTGGTTACTTTTCCGCATGGCCAAATAGTAATTTTTTAAATCATTTTTGAAAAAAATTCCAATGGCAGTCCAATAACATTCCAAAATTTAAATTGTGCAGATGTTACCGATTATCTCTAAATTATTAGTTTTTCAAAGTTTCATTAAAAATTAAAAAAGTCCACATTACAATTGGTTATCTTTCCATTAGGCCAAATGATAATTTAAAAAATCATTTTTCTACAAAATTGTAATGGTAATGCAGTAAAATGGTAAAATTATTTTGTCCAGATCTTGCCAAATCTGTCTAAAATTTAGGTTTCAGGAAGATTAGATAGGAATTTGCTAAATCAAAAGGCAAACGTTGTTTGAAAATCAATTGGGAATCATTACACAGTGTCCAACCTTTTTCACATTTAAGATAAACTGTGTAATGTCCAGAAGTAACAGTAGGTCCATCATGGAAAATTATTGCAACAGTTACAAAAGTTTTTCCTGAAATTGATAATTGCTGTCCTGTAAACTTCTTTATTAAAGTATCCAATTTTGAACCATCAGCTCTACATCGTTGCATCATTAAAATTACATACTGTCCGTATTCCTTTAAAATTAATGTTGAAAACATGTCAGATTTACACTCACCACATTTCATGCTATGATTAGCATCTTTAACTAATTTTGCAAAAGTAACTGTTTTACTTTCTGGCAATGTCAAATAAATAAACCTTTCATTATCAACATTAGAACCACATATATTATAACAATTATCACAACTATGTTCCCATTTATAAGAGAGACCAAAAAAAATGTCAATGGGAACTCCTTCTTCTTCCACTACCTGAAGAAAATACATCAAAAATTCCTGTACGTCTTGCTGTACATTTTGAGAAAACTGTGTTCGTCCTGAACATACATCTAAAAGTTTTCTAATTTCAGTAGCACTTTCTATTTGAGTTTTATCTTTACTCAGCTTTTGAAAAAGGAGACTCAGCTCTGAACAGAATCTTTTTCCCTGATTTACTATTATCTGCTCTTGCAAACTTTCCAGATAAAATGCAACATTCAGCACTACATTTGCGTAGCAGTTGACACCAGAGCTATTTTCAAAATGACATCCTACAACCTGTTCTTCATTTTCCTTTTTCTTTTTGCTTGCAATTACATCACTCCTCTTTTTTTTCCTCTTCTCTACATCTTCATTACAGATATTGTCATTTTTTCTTTTACGAGAAACTACACGTTTCTCTAACACAGGATACTGACCTAAATGAGGAGCATAGCTTCTTCTTAATCTATTATACTCCTTTACACAGTTTGTATCAGCACTAACTTTTGAGTCATCAAAGTCTATCATGAATAAACCTGATAATGTTTTCACTCGTGACAAAGCAACATATGCCATACCTTCTTTGAACACAGTTGAACCAATGTTCACAAATGCACAATCTACAGTCAATCCTTGAGACTTGTGAATAGTTACAGCATATGCTAGAGAAAACGGAAACTGCTTCCTACGTACATATAAGTCTTTCACAAGCATGAAACGAACTGTACAACGACAAATGTCTTTAACTTCTTCTATCTGATCAAATTTTATTTTTAAACATTCAATTCCATCTTTTTTCTGATAATTAATAAAACCCACAACTCTTCCCATAGCTCCATTAACTAAACCTTTTTCAACATCCAAATTTCTCCTTAAAAATACTCTACAGTTCATGCAAACATATAGATTTTTTTCTAATCCAGCTGTTTTGGAGATGTTCTTCTCTAGTGAGTCCAATTTATTTTTCAGTTTGCCTGTTACTGTGACAGTAATTCTTCCATCCTCAATTTTGTCCACTGCTTCCAATTTCCTGATCTCTTCCTTTTCCAATTTCAAAAGCTCCTCATTGAATATTGAGCATTCACGTAGAGTTGGCATTAAGCAGATGACACTTTTGTTTTCTGCAATGTTCTTGTATATCTTCTCTGCAACTATTTCTTCCTTTGGAAATAAATTATGTAGCAGCCGACTCTGTAATGCTTTTTTGCCAACTTCTGTGAGTAGTCCAATTCTGATATCCTTCAGAATACTTACATATTCTTCATCGCTTGCTTGCCTCATATTAGTAGTAAGTTCCTTGTACTCAAAGAAGGACCAAATATTTGTATTTCCGATGCTTCCCAATGACTTCTTTGTGTCTTCATGTGTGACAGTACTAAACACTGGTTGTCCTTTAACTGGAGTAAGTTGCAAAAGATCTCCAAAAACTATGACGTGTTTTCCACCAAATAACATGTCATAGTCTGTCTTCAAAATTTGCTGCATTCTTAAATGCACAAAGGCAAGCATTAAGTTTGATACCATGCTCACCTCATCAATAATGAGAACTTGCATCTTCTTCAATACTCTTGAAACTTCCAAGGATGCTTCTCCAGTTAGCTTGTTGAATTGTATTTTGTTCTCATGCTCCACTGGTAACATTAGCAAACGATGTAAAGTGATTCCTTTTATGTTATATGCTGCTAACCCAGTTGGAGCAGTAACCACACAAGACAAAGTAGAATCCGTTTTTTGCTTTAGGTAGCTTCTGATGACTTTTATTAGGAAACTTTTTCCAGTTCCAGCTTGTCCGCTTACATACATCCTGATTGGATGAAATGATGTGCATGAGCACTCTTTTTTTTCATGTAGAAATCCGTGATCAATTTTGTTTTTGATCTCTTCATAAATTTGTTGCTGCTCTTGATTCAGTTGTCTTTCCAAATTTTCTAAGTCTATAAATTCTTCTTGAGCTTGATTCATAGCCGTTTCCACTTCATTCATGGCTATTGATGCTTCATTTTCAACGATTGGTTGTCCTAGGGGATCTTGACTGAGTGTTCCTGAACTTTGGCTGTCCTGAGAACTGTCTCTAGCTATTTCTGCTGCAATTGTAGTTTCCTGTTCAATTTCTTCATTTAACATTTGCAGATAAGTTGAGAATGTACTGCATTGTATGCTGTCTTTGCAAGCATTAAAAGAATCTTCATAGCTTTGAAATTCTCCCAGTAGTTCATCCTCTGTACGCCATGGTTTAAACAACTGTAAAAGAGCCAAGTAGTAAAATTCCTTCTTGTCAGTAGTGTCACAACTCAGCTTCCGGTGATTTATCAAACTTCCTTTTGTTTGCTTCACCAAACATCCTTCTTCACCAACGACTTTATATTTTCCATCGTTGATGTCTTCTGCAGCTTTCCGTGAATAAATGTAGTTCTGCAACACTTCATAGAGACACATGTTCTCCAGATGATGACTTCTCTTGGGATAATAAGTGTCCAACATGTTTGATTTCAAAATATCTGTACTTTCTGGGTCATTCTCGGCCAAATATTCAATTTCTCCTACAGATTTCAGTACCCGATTTCTCATTGCTGCAAGGCCTAAACTTGCCCAAATTATTCTTCTTGACTTCGAGTAGAGACTTGCAGAAGATAACCTATCTGAACATTCGTAGGATCCAATTTCTCGATGCGATAACATCTTCAAACTGAAACTGTACAGCTTCTTACTGACAGTCTTCTCGTGAGAAATCTCTTCCCACATTTCCTTCAATTCTGTTTTTTCTGATTTCGTAATGTAAGACGTTACATATCGAGCAACAGCAATGGAATTGTCAGCAACATACTGTATATCCATGTTAGCGTTCCACATGGATAAAATGACTGGGTTGTAGTCATATATATTTTTTGATTCTTCTTTTCTTTTAAGGTTGTAGGTATTCTTTGGTGATTTTCTTGTGATAGTATGTCTCACAGCTGACATAAAACTGTTTACTCTTCCATTTGAAAGAACAGGTCTAGGAAATCCAAATCGACATTTAGTGTAGTATTTTTCTTTGCTCTTGTATTTCCGTCGACAGTATTTTCCACACCGATGACTTTGGAAACGTAAAACTTGCTCCTTTAACTTTTTCTCTTCTGTGCTTTTTGGTATAGCACATGTTGCATATTCTTCAATGTAAGATAACACTGCTTCATCAGTATCTGTTCCAAACTTTGGGGCATCCTTGATCCACAACAGCATATGAATATGAGGAGCACCTCTTGCCTGGTACTCTTTTCTCCAAAAGAAATCCACTACTTCTCCAAGAGGTGGATTTTTTTTATTGCAGATGAAGGACATCATAGCCTCAAATCTATGATTGAAATATCTGCAAACATTAACCGGATCCAATGAGCACAGTTCTCCTGCTGTCTTGTATTCGATGTTTTTAATGTTTGAATTTGCCTCTCGTAGAAAATCCAGTAAATCATCCCAAGCGTACTCGGCACAGCTTAGGGTAAGGAACCATGTTGGTGTTCCTAAATTCCGTAACATGCATTTTAGTTCACCATGGCGTCGGTACCAATATTCATTTGTCCCACGCTGACAAGCCATCAGATTGATCAGTTGTGTTTCCAAATGATCATCTCGGTGCTGCACTTTCTCCATAAAATCCTTAGCAGACACATTTTGTAAATGTACTCCACTTTTTAAAATGTGATTTACTGCATAAGACAGTGCAGACAAGTCGCTTTCAAATAAAAGATGGAACAAATAAGGAATACTTTGTCGAAATCTGGGATCTTCAGCATATAGTCTTGTAGTCCGATACTCAGAAGCTGGAATCTGTTCTGGACGTTCATCGTATCGTCCTCCTTTTCCTTTAGGAAACAGCTGGGGAAAACATCGAGCTTCCAAGCTCTCCTCCCATACACTCACGGGAGTTCCTTTTGCTTTCTTCATCTGAAAGAGATCAATATTGTCTCCCATAACTTCTTTTGAATGAAGAGGATGTATGCTAAAATGTTCATAAATTTCTTCTTCCATTGACTTGTCCACTTTTTCAATTTGTCCAGTTGGTGTTTCTGTGTCTTCTTGTAAATCTTCTTCTTCTTCTTCTTCTTCTTCTATATAAATTGATTCATACCATTTGTTATTCCTTTTCAAATACAAATTTGCTTTTTGTACTTTCCGTACATCTACCAGCTCCTGCCAAATCTTCTTATTCTTTGTAGGTACACCATTAACCAGAATAATTAATGGTTCAGTTTCCAAAGTATCCGCATCAATAGTTTCCATATTTTTTTTCAAATCCAAGGGCAAATACACCACTCTACCTTTTAAACCTCTCAGTAAATCTGAAGGAGGTAATTTACCAGTTTTGGGCTCCATACGTACTATGGTCTGGAACGGATGAACACATTGAATGAGTATAGACTCATATGTATTTAATTCAGAAAGTTCAGCAGGAATAGCATCCAATTCTAAATTATTATGTACAGCTCTGGTCGGCATTCTATTTTCCTCTAACTTGTTGTAACAGTATTTACAAATACGCTGATCTTCACCCAATTCAAAACAATTTTCTAGAAATATATATGTGGCAAAATCCTTCCACTTATAATTATCTTCATTTTCACTCTTTCTGTAGAGATCAACATTCCTAGTTTGTTTTCTATAATGAGTTCTGCGGCAACAAATACAAGTAAAATTTGGTCTTTCATTAGAGACTATTGCAAATTTTGTTATGTGATCATTAAATGTGTTACTTACAGAGGGTTCTACATTCTCTTCCACTTCTTCCTCATTTACTGTGTCCTTCTCTGCACTGTTTTGTTCAGGACCAAAGTAACAAAACTGAATTTCATCAACAACCTTCTCTACATCTGATACCGTTCCTCGGAACAGAGCCCTATTCAATTCATTTAACTTTATTGCTGGACTTTTGGCAAAATACAACCGTCTCACAAACTTTCTCATTTCAGTATGATGAACAGCCAGCATCCTAAAATGATGGAAAACACTATTGCACACTTTTCTAGATAGACAAGCCAGAGAATGACCCTGCAAACCAGTATTCTCTCTCACTCTGCATGGATCCAGACTTTGAAGCACCTTAATCTTCTGTTTTATACTTTTTTTACTATATTCTCTTAAAACGCTCGAAATTTGTCAATAGATTCCTGACGCACAGTGCAAATACTACTACAATTCCAAGTGTACACTGGGGCTTTAGGACGTCTCCCCATTGCCTCATCTGCCATCACTTGTACCTCATCTCTTGGAACCATTATCTCCTTCTCCATTATGCAACCATTTTTTACTTCGTATGAACGACCTCTGGTGTCAACTGCATGCAGCAAACTATTACTTTGAAAATAGCTCTCTTCATTAAAAAAAGGTTCACTACTTGAACTATGCATCCACTTTCCTAAAAACACTTTACAAAAGTTTGTTCTGTTCACTACTCTTTTCCTTTTGCTATGTGATTTCAGTACATTAACCATTTTGTCTAATGTACGCATCCTATTCAAAATTAATATGAATAGTTTCCTTTTTAATTCTAATGCCTTTGCTGCAATGGCTTCAATTTCTTTTTTTCTCTTGTAATATTTTGCCTTTTGCTTATATTTCTTCACATCCTTTATCAAATTGGACATAACTCTTCTCTGAAACATTTTTCTACGTATCTCTTTAAACGCTGTTTTTCTGTTTAAGTTTAACTTTTTAGTTGCAGAAGGTATATTTGCATTAACTAAATTCTCAATTTTTTCTTGTCCTTTTTGTTTGAAATCATTCTTTCCTGTACAGACATTTTGTACATTTTTCCTTTTTTTGAATATATTCCTTAGAAAATCTTTTTTTTGCTCACCAGAAGATTTTTTCTTCCTCCCAACATCAGCATCTTCTACTAACTTTGATCCTCTAGTTGTCTTCAAATATAGTTTTTTTTTTAGCGTTTTTTGAACTCTGGATTTTGTAGGCATCTTAAATTTTGTTCACTGCTCTTCAGCAATACCTGAAAAAAACTAAAAACAAAATTCCTTTATTTTATTTAAATATATTACTACATTTCTTTTCACAATACTCACAAAACGAAATTTCTTTGCCAATTTGAATGCACACTTACTGCTCTTTTTTTTTGGCAAGTGAAAATCACTTTTACAGACTGACACATTATGAAACCACTTTTCAGATTTTTTAAAAAGCCCATGTCCAGACTGCTACACTCCAGCAAGGGCAACCAGCCTTAGTGATGCTGAATGTTTTTGCATTACAGACTGAAACCTGAAAACCCCACTCGCTTGTAAATACTGTGCATGATTATACATGGCAAGCAGATGGGTGTGTGCTAAGAGTCTGCTTCTTCCCCCAAAAAATCGCTCCCCCTTTTTCCTACTAATGCAACTGTGAAATCACCAGAGCAAAACGCAATAAATCTCTGCCTATAATTCCTCTTTGCACACAGAGTCATGTTTTCACATTAGTCCCAAAACGAAATGTCTTTGCCAATTTGAATGCACACTTACTGCTCTTTTTTTTTTGGCAAGTGAAAATCACTTTTACAGACTGACACATTATGAAACCACTTTTTTGATTTTCTTAAATGCACATGCCCAAACTTCTTTTTCAGACCACCACCATGTGTAACCTGGGTGGCTGCCTACACTCCAGCAAGGGCAACCAGCCTTAGTGATGCTGAATGTATTTGCATTACAGACTGAAACCTGAAAACCCCACTCGCTTGTAAATACTGTGCATGATTATACATGGCAAGCACATGGGTGTGTGCTAAGAGTCTGCTTCTTCCCCCAAAAAATCGCTCCCCCTTTTTCCTACTAATGCAACTGTGAAATCACCAGAAAAAAACGCAATAAATCTCTGCCTATAATTCCTCTTTGCACACAGAGTCATGTTTTCACATTAGTCCCAAAACGAAATTTCTTTGCCAATTTGAAAGCACACTTACTGCTCTTTTTTTTTGGGCAAGTGAAAATCACTTTTACAGACTGACACATTATGAAACCACTTTTTTGATTTTCTTAAATGCACATGTCCAAACTTCTTTTTCAGACCACCACCATGTGTAACCTGGGTGGCTGCCTACACTCCAGCAAGGGCAACCAGCCTTAGTGATGCTGAATGTATTTGCATTACAGACTGAAACCTGAAAACCCCACTCGCTTGTAAATACTGTGCATGATTATACATGGCAAGCACATGGGTGTGTGCTAAGAGTCTACTTCTTCCCCCAAAAAATCGCTCCCCCTTTCCATCTAATGCAACTGTGAAATCACCAGAGCAAAACGCAATAAATCTCTGCCTATAATTCCTCTTTGCACACAGAGTCATGTTTTCACATTAGTCCCAAAACGAAATGTCTTTGCCAATTTGAATGCACACTTACTGCTCTTTTTTTTTTGGCAAGTGAAAATCACTTTTACAGACTGACACATTATGAAACCACTTTTTTGATTTTCTTAAATGCACATGCCCAAACTTCTTTTTCAGACCACCACCATGTGTAACCTGGGTGGCTGCCTACACTCCAGCAAGGGCAACCAGCCTTAGTGATGCTGAATGTATTTGCATTACAGACTGAAACCTGAAAACCCCACTCGCTTGTAAATACTGTGCATGATTATACATGGCAAGCACATGGGTGTGTGCTAAGAGTCTGCTTCTTCCCCCAAAAAATCGCTCCCCCTTTTTCCTACTAATGCAACTGTGAAATCACCAGAAAAAAACGCAATAAATCTCTGCCTATAATTCCTCTTTGCACACAGAGTCATGTTTTCACATTAGTCCCAAAACGAAATTTCTTTGCCAATTTGAAAGCACACTTACTGCTCTTTTTTTTTGGGCAAGTGAAAATCACTTTTACAGACTGACACATTATGAAACCACTTTTTTGATTTTCTTAAATGCACATGTCCAAACTTCTTTTTCAGACCACCACCATGTGTAACCTGGGTGGCTGCCTACACTCCAGCAAGGGCAACCAGCCTTAGTGATGCTGAATGTATTTGCATTACAGACTGAAACCTGAAAACCCCACTCGCTTGTAAATACTGTGCATGATTATACATGGCAAGCACATGGGTGTGTGCTAAGAGTCTACTTCTTCCCCCAAAAAATCGCTCCCCCTTTCCATCTAATGCAACTGTGAAATCACCAGAGCAAAACGCAATAAATCTCTGCCTATAATTCCTCTTTGCACACAGAGTCATGTTTTCACATTAGTCCCAAAACGAAATTTCTTTGCCAATTTGAAACCACACTTACTGCTCTTTTTTTTTGGCAAGTGAAAATCACTTTTACAGACTGACACATTATGAAACCACTTTTTGGATTTTCTTAAATGCACATGTCCAAACTGCTTTTTCAGACCACCACCATGTGTAACCTGGGTGGCTGCCTACACTCCAGCAAGGGCAACCAGCCTTAGTGATGCTGAATGTATTTGCATTACAGACTGAAACCTGAAAACCCCACTCGCTTGTAAATACTGTGCATGATTATACATGGCAAGCACATGGGTGTGTGCTAAGAGTCTGCTTCTTCCCCCAAAAAATCGCTCCCCCTTTCCATCTAATGCAACTGTGAAATCACCAGAGCAAAACGCAATAAATCTCTGCCTATAATTCCTCTTTGCACACAGAGTCATGTTTTCACATTAGGCACAAAACAAAATTTCTTTGCCAATTTGATAGCACACTTACTGCTCTTTTTTTTTGGCAAGTGAAAATCACTTTTACAGACTGACACATTATGAAACCACTTTTTTGATTTTCTTAAATGCACATGTCCAAACTTCTTTTTCAGACTACCACCATGTGTAACCTGGGTGGCTGCCTACACTCCAGCAAGGGCAACCAGCCTTAGTGATGCTGAATGTATTTGCATTACAGACTGAAACCTGAAAACCCCACTCGCTTGTAAATACTGTGCATGATTATACATGGCAAGCACATGGGTGTGTGCTAAGAGTCTACTTCTTCCCCCCAAAAATCGCTCCCCCTTTCCATCTAATGCAACTGTGAAATCACCAGAGCAAAACGCAATAAATCTCTGCCTATAATTCCTCTTTGCACACAGAGTCATGTTTTCACATTAGTCCCAAAACGAAATTTCTTTGCCAATTTGAATGCACACTTACTGCTCTTTTTTTTTTGGCAAGTGAAAATCACTTTTACAGACTGACACATTATGAAACCACTTTTTTGATTTTCTTAAATGCACATGTCCAAACTTCTTTTTCAGACTACCACCATGTGTAACCTGGGTGGCTGCCTACACTCCAGCAAGGGCAACCAGCCTTAGTGATGCTGAATGTATTTGCATTACAGACTGAAACCTGAAAACCCCACTCGCTTGTAAATACTGTGCATGATTATACATGGCAAGCACATGGGTGTGTGCTAAGAGTCTGCTTCTTCCCCCAAAAAATCGCTCCCCCTTTCCATCTAATGCAACTGTGAAATCACCAAATAAAAACGCAATAAATCTCTGCCTATAATTCCTCTTTGCACAGAGTCATGTTTTCACATTAGTCCCAAAACGAAATTTCTTTGCCAATTTGATAGCACACTTACTGCTCTTTTTTTTTGGCAAGTGAAAATCACTTTTACAGACTGACACATTATGAAACCACTTTTTTGATTTTCTTAAATGCACATGTCCAAACTTCTTTTTCAGACTACCACCATGTGTAACCTGGGTGGCTGCCTACACTCCAGCAAGGGCAACCAGCCTTAGTGATGCTGAATGTATTTGCATTACAGACTGAAACCTGAAAACCCCACTCGCTTGTAAATACTGTGCATGATTATACATGGCAAGCACATGGGTGTGTGCTAAGAGTCTGCTTCTTCCCCCCAAAAATCGCTCCCCCTTTTTCCTACTAATGCAACTGTGAAATCACCAGAAAAAAACGCAATAAATCTCTGCCTATAATTCCTCTTTGCACACAGAGTCATGTTTTCACATTAGTCCCAAAACTAAATTTCTTTGCCAATTTGAAAGCACACTTACTGCTCTTTTTTTTTGGGCAAGTGAAAATCACTTTTACAGACTGACACATTATGAAACCACTTTTTTGATTTTCTTAAATGCACATGTCCAAACTGCTTTTTCAGACCACTACCATGTGTAACCTGGGTGGCTGCCTACATTCCAGCAAGGGCAACCAGCCTTAGTGATGCTGAATGTATTTGCATTACTGAGTCCAACCTCAAACCCTTAAACTATTCTTTTTTTTTCCAGTACACCTTAATTTATTGTGAAAACATAGTCCATATTATTTTACATGTTCCTCACATTTAAATTTCTCCCAAAACAGAAAATGATAAACGCAACTTCAACAAAAAGAATTTCCATTTCTATTATTCATTTCTTAATTTACCATATACATCTCCTCTCAAACTCTATCCTCACCTTTAAAATTAGTTAGTTGTGAAAGAAATGTGGCACTCAAACAGCAGATTATCAGAGCCAGGATCTCTGTTGTGTTCACCTCTCTCCTCTCAGCAGAACCAGATAATAGCAAACTTTCCCTCTATTTTTCCACACATATACATGTAAGTTTCAAATCTCAGTGCTTCCCCCTTTTTTTCAAATGTAATCACACATTTCTATTGGTTGAAAACCAACCCTTTTCCAAAAGTACCCTGCCCCCAACTTGACTTCTGCCTAGTACCCTTCCCCCAACTTGACTTCTGCCTGCTACCATAGCAACAGCTCATAGAACACTGCTGTGTGGAGTTAGGTCAGAAGTTCGCCACACAATGTTTCAATTCCACAGAGCAAGAGTGCTTGACTTTTCAAACCTAACAGCAAATCCATAGTACTGTTCTTTGGTAACACATTTTTCTGTACCAATACAAAACATGCTTCTATTAATTTACACATACAGCCTAGTTTTTATTCTAGAATGGTATGAAACAGCCAATCAGTTCTTTTTGTTTTGAAAAAAATATGTATGCCTCCATTTCCAAACTGTCTTTCTTTTCATATTGCCATTCTACTGAAAGACACCTCCTGAGTGCATCCAGTTCTCCTTTGAAGATGTTCACAGTGTGGATTGTAGGGCACAGCTATGTCTTCTGGAGTGAAAAGTTTGCAGAGAAAACAGATATGGTGAGAGACCTTGCTTTGCCAAATGTAGACATTAAATGGATTGGTCAGAGAGGGTTAAAGTGGCACCAGTTGATGCCATTGGTGAAATCCTTCATGCAAATCCAACACCCTGACCTCATAATAGTGCACTGTGGTGGCAATGACCTAGGCACTTTGACTGGGGTAGGTCTGGAAATGCTTATGAAGGACACCTTTGCACAACTGTTTTCACTTTTCCCTAAAACTGCCTTTGTGTTTTCCAACATATGCCAAAGGCAAAAATGGAACTGGTCCAATCATTTCTGTCCGCAGATTGACAAAGCAAGAAAGCACGTCAACAAATCTGTTTCTGCTTTCCTCCGTGACTATGGTATGGGTGCCATTTACCACAACAACTTGCGTTATGACATGCAAGACATTTATAGAGGAGATGGTGTGCACTTCAATGATGAAGGGAACAGAGTCTTCCTTTTGAACCTTAGACTCTGCATCGGTACTTACTTGTAGGTACCACTAAAAAATCACTTCAAAAACACAACGGCTCTTTTTAGAGCCCCCTAATATCTAAACACTTAAATCTGAATTTTATTTCTTTTTATTTTTTTTTTCTACCGTACGCGTACGGTTAGCTTACCGTACGCGTACCCCGTGATTTTTTTAAAAATCAATAAATGTTTTTTTTGTACTTTTCGGTCCTTCTTTGACCCCCTTACAAATGTTAGGGGGTCTGTAACTCTCCTCATTGCCCCCTTTTCTTGTTTTCACTCTTTTTTTTCAGAGTGAAATACACAAAATGGCGGCCGCCGCTTCCTGGTTTCGGCCGATTCGAATGTTTACTAAGATCTAAGAGCCAATCAGAATCGCGCTCGCGCACGCCACCGTACGCGTACGGTAAGCTTATGGTAAGCGTACCGTAAGCGGGCTCAGATATATATATTGATTTAAAGGCTATTTTCTCAGAATCTACTGAACAGATTTACACCAAACCTACAAAAGGCACTTCCTTGACCTGAGGACTACCTCTCTGCCAAATTTCTAGTAATTCTGTTCAGCCGTTCGGGCTGTAGCTCGTTCTAAAGGTCCTATGGAAAAATGCATGGGGAAAACGCGTTTTGGGACCCCCCTTTTATCTCAGCCCCCGCTTGACGAATCCCCCCGAGACTTTCAGGGTAGGAGCGGAGCGTAGCGCCCCACCTATTTTGAGAAATTCGCGAGGATTCGTCAACCGGCGCCAAAGTTAATCAAAATAGAATGTTGCGGTTTTCCTATGGAAAAGGGGTCCTAACTATAACTACCTACTGGCGACCGCCAGTAGGTAACATACACATACATACATATATATATATATACATATACACATATACACATATACACATATATATACACATATACATATATATACACATATACATATATATACATATACATATATATACCAAACACAGAGAGTTACCCTCGTTGGACCAGCCACACACAGGTAGGTTTTCTTAGCGTGTCTTTTATTCTGGAAGCTGCAACAAGGAAAGTCGATACTTCCCAAAGAAACAATTGCCTGACGCGTTTCGTGCCCATTATGCTCTGCGTGTGTCAAACAGCCTGCCTTTGAGAAAGTGAACATTTCACGAAACGCGTCAGGCAATTGTTTCTTTGGGAAGTATCGACTTTCCTTGTTGCAGCTTCCAGAATAAAAGACACGCTAAGAAAACCTACCTGTGTGTGGCTGGTCCAACGAGGGTAACTCTCTGTGTTTGATATTGATTACGGCTGACCCAGCCGTGGACTAGCCCCGCCGCACATCACTAGTGGCCCGTTGAAGACGCCATTTGGTGGCTTTTAGGACAGGAGGCTCGTGCTGGAAGTTCGTACCTGACAGCAAGGAACAGCGGGACTTTCTGCAGACCCATTGGGGTTTTCATTTGGATTTTGGCAGCGGAGTGCACCTCACTGTAGGAATATTTAGGGCACTACAGGTACCAGCAAACCTTGCGAACTGCCACTGGGCGTATGTACCTGCCAGCTCTGCAAACCGCCACTGGGCGTGTCAAGAACAGCAATAAAGTGCCCATTATGCTCTGCGTGTGTCAAACATCCTGCAGTTGAGAAAGTGAACATTTCACGAAACGCGTCAGGCAATTGTTTCTTTGGGAAGTATCGACTTTCCTTGTTGCAGCTTCCAGAATAAAAGACACGCTAAGAAAACCTACCTGTGTGTGGCTGGTCCAACGAGGGTAACTCTCTGTGTTTGATATTGATTACGGCTGACCCAGCCGTGGACTAGCCCCGCCGCACATCACTAGTGGCCCGTTGAAGACGCCATTTGGTGGCTTTTAGGACAGGAGGCTCGTGCTGGAAGTTCGTACCTGACAGCAAGGAACAGCGGGACTTTCTGCAGACCCATTGGGGATTTCATTTGGATTTTGGCAGCGGAGTGCACCTCACTGTAGGAATATTTAGGGCACTACAGGTACCAGCAAACCTTGCGAACTGCCACTGGGCGTATGTACCTGCCAGCTCTGCAAACCGCCACTGGGCGTGTCAAGAACAGCAATAAAGTGCCCATTATGCTCTGCGTGTGTCAAACATCCTGCCTTTGAGAAAGTGAACATTTCACGAAACGCGTCAGGCAATTGTTTCTTTGGGAAGTATCGACTTTCCTTGTTGCAGCTTCCAGAATAAAAGACACGCTAAGAAAACCTACCTGTGTGTGGCTGGTCCAACGAGGGTAACTCTCTGAGTTTGATATTGATTACGGCTGACCCAGCCGTGGACTAGCCCCGCCGCACATCACTAGTGGCCCGTTGAAGACGCCATTTGGTGGCTTTTAGGACAGGAGGCTCGTGCTGGAAGTTTGTACCTGACAGCAAGGAACAGCGGGACTTTCTGCAGACCCATTGGGGATTTCATTTGGATTTTGGCAGCGGAGTGCACCTCACTGTAGGAATATTTAGGGCACTACAGGTACCAGCAAACCTTGCGAACTGCCACTGGGCGTATGTACCTGCCAGCTCTGCAAACCACATGGGGCGTGTCAAGAACAGCAATAAAGTGCCCATTATGCTCTGCGTGTGTCAAACATCCTGCCTTTGAGAAAGTGAACATTTCACGAAACGCGTCAGGCAATTGTTTCTTTGGGAAGTATCGACTTTCCTTGTTGCAGCTTCCAGAATAAAAGACACGCTAAGAAAACCTACCTGTGTGTGGCTGGTCCAACGAGGGTAACTCTCTGTGTTTGATATTGATTACGGCTGACCCAGCCGTGGACTAGCCCCGCCGCACATCACTAGTGGCCCGTTGAAGACGCCATTTGGTGGCTTTTAGGACAGGAAGCTTGTGCTGGAAGTTCGTACCTGACAGCAAGGAACAGCGGGACTTTCTGCAGACCCATTGGGGATTTCATTTGGATTTTGGCAGCGGAGTGCACCTCACTGTAGGACTATTTCGGGCACTACAGGTACCAGCAAACCTTGCGAACTGCCACTGGGCGTATGTACCTGCCAGCTCTGCAAACCGCCACTGGGCGTGTCAAGAACAGCAATAAAGTGCCCATTATGCTCTGCGTGTGTCAAACATCCTGCCTTTGAGAAAGTGAACATTTCATGAAACGCGTCAGGCAATTGTTTCTTTGGGAAGTATCGACTTTCCTTGTTGCAGCTTCCAGAATAAAACACACGCTAAGAAAACCTACCTGTGTGTGGCTGGTCCAACGACGGTAACTCTCTGTGTTTGATATTGATTACGGCTGACCCAGCCGTGGACTAGCCCCGCCGCACATCACTAGTGGCCCGTTGAAGATGCCATTTGGTGGCTTTTAGGACAGGAGGCTCGTGCTGGAAGTTCGTACCTGACAGCAAGGAACAGCGGGACTTTCTGCAGACCCATTGGGGATTTCATTTGGATTTTGGCAGCGGAGTGCACCTCACTGTAGGAATATTTAGGGCACTACAGGTACCAGAAAACCTTGCGAACTGCCACTGTGCGTATGTACCTGCCAGCTCTGCAAACCGCCACTGGGCGTGTCAAGAACAGCAATAAAGTGCCCATTATGCTCTGCGTGTGTCAAACATCCTGCCTTTGAGAAAGTGAACATTTCACGAAACGCATCAGGCAATTGTTTCTTTGGGAAGTATCGACTTTCCCTGCTGCAGCTTCCAGAATAAAAGACACACTAAGAAAACCTACCTGTGTGTGGCTGGTCGAACGAGGGTAACTCTCTGTGTTTGATATTGATTACGGCTGACCCAGCCGTGGATTAGCCCCGCCGCACATCACTAGTGGCCCGTTGAAGACGCCATTTGGTGGCTTTTAGGACAGGCGGCTCGTGCTGGAAGTTCGTACCTGACAGCAAGGAACAGCGGGACTTTCTGCAGACCCATTGGGGATTTCATTTGGATTTTGGCAGCGGAGTGCACCTCACTGTAGGAATATTTAGGGCACTACAGGTACCAGAAAACCTTGCGAACTGCCACTGGGCGTATGTACCTGCCAGCTCTGCAAACCGCCACTGGGCGTGTCAAGAACAGCAATAAAGTGCCCATTATGCTCTGCGTGTGTCAAACATCCTGCCTTTGAGAAAGTGAACATTTCACAAAACGCGTCAGGCAATTGTTTCTTTGGGAAGTATCGACTTTCCTTGTTGCAGCTTCCAGAATAAAAGACACGCTAAGAAAACCTACCTGTGTGTGGCTGTTCCAACGAGGGTAACTCTCTGTGTTTGATATTGATTACGGCTGACCCAGCCGTGGACTAGCCCCGCCGCACATCACTAGTGGCCCGTTGAAGACGCTATTTGGTGGCTTTTAGGACAGGAGGCTCGTGCTGGAAGTTTGTACCTGACAGCAAGGAACAGCGGGACTTTCTGCAGACCCATTGGGGATTTCATTTGGATTTTGGCAGCGGAGTGCACCTCACTGTAGGAATATTTTGGGCACTACAGGTACCAGCAAACCTTGAGAACTGCCACTGGGCGTACGTACCTGCCAGCTCTGCAAACCGCCACTGGGCGTGTCAAGAACAGCAATAAAGTGCCCATTATGCTCTGCGTGTGTCAAACATCCTGCCTTTGAGAAAGTGAACATTTCACGAAACGCGTCAGGCAATTTTTTCTTTGGGAAGTATCGACTTTCCTTGTTGCAGCTTCCAGAATAAAAGACACGCTAAGAAAACCTACCTGTGTGTGGCTGGTCCAACGAGGGTAACTCTCTGTGTTTGATATTGATTACGGCTGACCCAGCCGTGGACTAGCCCCGCCGCACATCACTAGTGGCCCGTTGAAGACGCCATTTGGTGGTTTTTAGGACAGGAGGCTCGTGCTGGAAGTTCGTACCTGACAGCAAGGAACAGCGGGACTTTCTGCAGACCCATTGGGGATTTCATTTGGATTTTGGCAGCGGAGTGCACCTCACTGTAGGAATATTTAGGGCACTACAGGTACCAGCAAACCTTGCGAACTGCCACTGGGCGTATGTACCTGCCAGCTCTGCAAACCGCCACTGGGCGTGTCAAGAACAGCAATAAAGTGCCCATTATGCTCTGCGTGTGTCAAACATCCTGCCTTTGAGAAAGTGAACATTTCACGAAACGCGTCAGGCAATTGTTTCTTTGGGAAGTATCGACTTTCCTTGTTGCAGCTTCCAGAATAAAAGACACGCTAAGAAAACCTACCTGTGTGTGGCTGGTCCAACGAGGGTAACTCTCTGTGTTTGATATTGATTACGGCTGACCCAGCCGTGGACTAGCCCCGCCGCACATCACTAGTGGCCCGTTGAAGACGCCATTTGGTGGTTTTTAGGACAGGAGGCTCGTGCTGGAAGTTCGTACCTGACAGCAAGGAACAGCGGGACTTTCTGCAGACCCATTGGGGATTTCATTTGGATTTTGGCAGCGGAGTGCACCTCACTGTAGGAATATTTAGGGCACTACAGGTACCAGCAAACCTTGCGAACTGCCACTGTGCGTATGTACCTGCCAGCTCTGCAAACCGCAACTGGGCGTGTCAAGAACAGCAATAAAGTGCCCATTATGCTCTGCGTGTGTAAAACATCCTGCCTTTGAGAAAGTGAACATTTCACGAAACGCGTCAGGCAATTGTTTCTTTGGGAAGTATCGACTTTCCTTGTTGCAGCTTCCAGAATAAAAGACACGCTAAGAAAACCTACCTGTGTGTGGCTGGTCCAACGAGGGTAACTCTCTGTGTTTGATATTGATTACGGCTGACCCAGCCGTGGACTAGCCCCGCCGCACATCACTAGTGGCCCGTTGAAGACGCCATTTGGTGGTTTTTAGGACAGGAGGCTCGTGCTGGAAGTTCGTACCTGACAGCAAGGAACAGCTGGACTTTCTGCAGACCCATTGGGGATTTCATTTGGATTTTGGCAGCGGAGTGCACCTCACTGTAGGAATATTTAGGGCACTACAGGTACCAGCAAACCTTGCGAACTGCCACTGGGCGTATGTACCTGCCAGCTCTGCAAACCGCCACTGGGCGTGTCAAGAACAGCAATAAAGTGCCCATTATGCTCTGCGTGTGTCAAACATCCTGCCTTTGAGAAAGTGAACATTTCACGAAACGCGTCAGGCAATTGTTTCTTTGGGAAGTATCGACTTTCCTTGTTGCAGCTTCCAGAATAAAAGACACGCTAAGAAAACCTACTTTGTGTGGCTGGTCCAACGAGGGTAACTCTCTTTGTTTGATATTGATTACGGCTGACCCAGCCGTGGACTAGCCCCGCCGCACATCATTAGTGGCCCGTTGAAGACGCCATTTGGTGGCTTTTAGGACAGGAGGCTCGTGCTGGAAGTTCGTACCTGACAGCAAGGAACAGCGGGACTTTCTGCAGACCCATTGGGGATTTCATTTGGATTTTGGCAGCGGAGTGCACCTCACTGTAGGAATATTTAGGGCACTACAGGTACCAGCAAACCTTGCGAACTGCCACTGTGCGTATGTACCTGCCAGCTCTGCAAACCGCCACTGGGCGTGTCAAGAACAGCAATAAAGTGCCCATTATGCTCTGCGTGTGTCAAACATCCTGCCTTTGAGAAAGTGAACATTTCACGAAACGCGTCAGGCAATTGTTTCTTTGGGAAGTATCGACTTTCCTTGTTGCAGCTTCCAGAATAAAAGACACTCTAAGAAAACCTACCTGTGTGTGGCTGGTCCAACGAGGGTAAGTCTCTGTGTTTGATATTGATTACGGCTGACCCAGCCGTGGACTAGCCCCGCCGCACATCACTAGTGGCCCGTTGAAGACGCCATTTGGTGGCTTTTAGGACAGGAGGCTCGTGCTGGAAGTTCGTACCTGACAGCAAGGAACAGCGGGACTTTCTGCAGACCCATTGGGGATTTCATTTGGATTTTGGCAGCGGAGTGCACCTCACTGTAGGAATATTTAGGGCACTACAGGTACCAGCAAACCTTGCGAACTGCCACTGGGCGTATGTACCTGCCAGCTCTGCAAACCGCCACTGGGCGTGCTCAAGAACAGCAATAAAGTGCCCATTATGCTCTGCGTGTGTCAAACATCCTGCCTTTGAGAAAGTGAACATTTCACGAAACGCGTCAGGCAATTGTTTCTTTGGGAAGTATCGACTTTCCTTGTTGCAGCTTCCAGAATAAAAGACACGCTAAGAAAACCTACCTGTGTGTGGCTGGTCCAACGAGGGTAACTCTCTGTGTTTGATATAGATTACGGCTGACCCAGCCGTGGACTAGCCCCGCCGCACATCACTAGTGGCCCGTTGAAGACGCTATTTGGTGGCTTTTAGGACAGGAGGCTCGTGCTGGAAGTTCGTACCTGACAGCAAGGAACAGCGGGACTTTCTGCAGACCCATTGGGGATTTCATTTGGATTTTGGCAGCGGAGTGCACCTCACTGTAGGAATATTTAGGGCACTACAGGTACCAGCAAACCTTGCGAACTGCCACTGGGCGTATGTACCTGCCAGCTCTGCAAACCGCCACTGGGCGTGTCAAGAACAGCAATAAAGTGCCCATTATGCTCTGCGTGTGTCAAACATCCTGCCTTTGAGAAAGTGAACATTTCACGAAACGCGTCAGGCAATTGTTTCTTTGGGAAGTATCGACTTTCCTTGTTGCAGCTTCCAGAATAAAAGACATGCTAAGAAAACCTACCTATGTGTGGCTGGTCCAACGAGGGTAACTCTCTGTGTTTGATATTGATTACGGCTGACCCAGCCGTGGACTAGCCCCGCCGCACATCACTAGTGGCCCGTTGAAGACGCCATTTGGTGGCTTTTAGGACAGGAGGCTCGTGCTGGAAGTTTGTACCTGACAGCAAGGAACAGCGGGACTTTCTGCAGACCCATTGTGGATTTCATTTGGATTTTGGCAGCGGAGTGCACCTCACTGTAGGAATATTTAGGGCACTACAGGTACCAGCAAACCTTGCGAACTGCCACTGGGCGTATGTACCTGCCAGCTCTGCAAACCGCCACTGGGCGTGTCAAGAACAGCAATAAAGTGCCCATTATGCTCTGCGTGTGTCAAACATCCTGCCTTTGAGAAAGTGAACAGTTCACGAAACGCGTCAGGCAATTGTTTCTTTGGGAAGTATCGACTTTCCTTGTTGCAGCTTCCAGAATAAAAGACACGCTAAGAAAACCTACCTGTGTGTGGCTGGTCCAACGAGGGTAACTCTCTGTGTTTGATATTGATTACGGCTGACCCAGCCGTGGACTAGCCCCGCCGCACATCACTAGTGGCCCGTTGAAGACGCCATTTGGTGGCTTTTAGGACAGGAGGCTCGTGCTGGAAGTTCGTACCTGACAGCAAGGAACAGCGGGACTTTCTGCAGACCCATTGGGGATTTCATTTGGATTTTGGCAGCGGAGTGCACCTCACTGTAGGAATATTTAGGGCACTACAGGTACCAGCAAACCTTGCGAACTGCCACAGTGCGTATGTACCTGCCAGCTCTGCAAACCGCCACTGGGCGTGTCAAGAGCAGCAATAAAGTGCCCATTATGCTCTGCGTGTGTCAAACATCCTGCCTTTGAGAAAGTGAACATTTCACGAAACGCGTCAGGCAATTGTTTCTTTGGGAAGTATCGACTTTCCTTGTTGCAGCTTCCAGAATAAAAGACACGCTAAGAAAACCTACCTGTGTGTGGCTGGTCCAACGAGGGTAACTCTGTGTTTGATATTGATTACGGCTGACCCAGCCGTGGACTAGCCCCGCCGCACATCACTAGTGGCCCGTTGAAGACGCCATTTAGTGGCTTTTAGGACAGGAGGCTCGTGCTGGAAGTTCGTTCCTGACAGCAAGGAACAGCGGGACTTTCTGCAGACCCATTGGGGATTTCATTTGGATTTTGGCAGCGGAGTGCACCTCACTGTAGGAATATTTAGGGCACTATAGGTACCAGCAAACCTTGCGAACTGCCACTGTGCGTATGTACCTGCCAGCTCTGCAAACCGCCACTGGGCGTGTCAAGAACAGCAATAAAGTGCCCATTATGCTCTGGCTGTGTCAAACATCCTGCCTTTGAGAAAGTGAACATTTCACGAAACGCGTCAGGCAATTGTTTCTTTGGGAAGTATCGACTTTCCTTGTTGCAGCTTCCAGAATAAAAGACACGCTAAGAAATCCTACCTGTGTGTGGCTGGTCCAACGAGGGTAACTCTCTGTGTTTGATATTGATTACGGCTGACCCAGCCGTGGACTAGCCCCGCCGCACATCACTAGTGGCCCGTTGAAGACGCCATTTGGTGGCTTTTAGGACAGGAGGCTCGTGCTGGAAGTTCGTACCTGACAGCAAGGAACAGCGGGACTTTCTGCAGACCCATTGGGGATTTCATTTGGATTTTGGCAGCGGAGTGCACCTCACTGTAGGAATATTTAGGGCACTACAGGTACCAGCAAACCTTGCGAACTGCCACTGGGCGTATGTACCTGCCAGCTCTGCAAACCGCCACTGGGTTTGTCAAGAACAGCAATAAAGTGCCCATTATGCTCTGCGTGTGTCAAACATCCTGCCTTTGAGAAAGTGAACATTTCACGAAACGCGTCAGGCAATTGTTTCTTTGGGAAGTATCGACTTTCCTTGTTGCAGCTTACAGAATAAAAGACACGCTAAGAAAACCTACCTGTGTGTGGATGGTCCAACGAGGGTAACTCTCTGTGTTTGATATTGATTACGGCTGACCCAGCCGTGGACTAGCCCCGCCGCACATCACTAGTGGCCCGTTGAAGACGCCATTTGGTGGCTTTTAGGACAGGAGGCTCGTGCTGGAAGTTCGTACCTGACAGCAAGGAACAGCGGGACTTTCTGCAGACCCATTGGGGATTTCATTTGGATTTTGGCAGCGGAGTGCACCTCACTGTAGGAATATTTAGGGCACTACAGGTACCAGCAAACCTTGCGAACTGCCACTGGGCGTATATACCTGCCAGCTCTGCAAACCGCCACTGGGCGTGTCAAGAACAGCAATAAAGTGCCCATTATGCTCTGCGTGTGTCAAACATCCTGCCTTTGAGAAAGTGAACATTTCACGAAACGCGTCAGGCAATTGTTTCTTTGGGAAGTATCGACTTTCCTTGTTGCAGCTTCCAGAATAAAAGACACGCTAAGAAAACCTACCTGTGTGTGGCTGGTCCAACGAGGGTAACTCTCTGTGTTTGATATTGATTACGGCTGACCCAGCCGTGGACTAGCCCCGCCGCACATCACTAGTGGCCCGTTGAAGACGCCATTTGGTGGTTTTTAGGACAGGAGGCTCGTGCTGGAAGTTCGTACCTGACAGCAAGGAACAGCGGGACTTTCTGCAGACCCATTGGGGATTTCATTTGGATTTTGGCAGCGGAGTGCACCTCACTGTAGGAATATTTAGGGCACTACAGGTACCAGCAAACCTTGCGAACTGCCACTGTGCGTATGTACCTGCCTGCTCTGCAAACCGCAACTGGGCGTGTCAAGAACAGCAATAAAGTGCCCATTATGCTCTGCGTGTGTAAAACATCCTGCCTTTGAGAAAGTGAACATTTCACGAAACGCGTCAGGCAATTGTTTCTTTGGGAAGTATCGACTTTCCTTGTTGCAGCTTCCAGAATAAAAGACACGCTAAGAAAACCTACCTGTGTGTGGCTGGTCCAACGAGGGTAACTCTCTGTGTTTGATATTGATTACGGCTGACCCAGCCGTGGACTAGCCCCGCCGCACATCACTAGTGGCCCGTTGAAGACGCCATTTGGTGGTTTTTAGGACAGGAGGCTCGTGCTGGAAGTTCGTACCTGACAGCAAGGAACAGCTGGACTTTCTGCAGACCCATTGGGGATTTCATTTGGATTTTGGCAGCGGAGTGCACCTCACTGTAGGAATATTTAGGGCACTACAGGTACCAGCAAACCTTGCGAACTGCCACTGGGCGTATGTACCTGCCAGCTCTGCAAACCGCCACTGGGCGTGTCAAGAACAGCAATAAAGTGCCCATTATGCTCTGCGTGTGTCAAACATCCTGCCTTTGAGAAAGTGAACATTTCACGAAACGCGTCAGGCAATTGTTTCTTTGGGAAGTATCGACTTTCCTTGTTGCAGCTTCCAGAATAAAAGACACGCTAAGAAAACCTACCTGTGTGTGGCTGGTCCAACGAGGGTAACTCTCTTTGTTTGATATTGATTACGGCTGACCCAGCCGTGGACTAGCCCCGCCGCACATCATTAGTGGCCCGTTGAAGACGCCATTTGGTGGCTTTTAGGACAGGAGGCTCGTGCTGGAAGTTCGTACCTGACAGCAAGGAACAGCGGGACTTTCTGCAGACCCATTGGGGATTTCATTTGGATTTTGGCAGCGGAGTGCACCTCACTGTAGGAATATTTAGGGCACTACAGGTACCAGCAAACCTTGCGAACTGCCACTGTGCGTATGTACCTGCCAGCTCTGCAAACCGCCACTGGGCGTGTCAAGAACAGCAATAAAGTGCCCATTATGCTCTGCGTGTGTCAAACATCCTGCCTTTGAGAAAGTGAACATTTCACGAAACGCGTCAGGCAATTGTTTCTTTGGGAAGTATCGACTTTCCTTGTTGCAGCTTCCAGAATAAAAGACACTCTAAGAAAACCTACCTGTGTGTGGCTGGTCCAACGAGGGTAAGTCTCTGTGTTTGATATTGATTACGGCTGACCCAGCCGTGGACTAGCCCCGCCGCACATCACTAGTGGCCCGTTGAAGACGCCATTTGGTGGCTTTTAGGACAGGAGGCTCGTGCTGGAAGTTCGTACCTGACAGCAAGGAACAGCGGGACTTTCTGCAGACCCATTGGGGATTTCATTTGGATTTTGGCAGCGGAGTGCACCTCACTGTAGGAATATTTAGGGCACTACAGGTACCAGCAAACCTTGCGAACTGCCACTGGGCGTATGTACCTGCCAGCTCTGCAAACCGCCACTGGGCGTGCTCAAGAACAGCAATAAAGTGCCCATTATGCTCTGCGTGTGTCAAACATCCTGCCTTTGAGAAAGTGAACATTTCACGAAACGCGTCAGGCAATTGTTTCTTTGGGAAGTATCGACTTTCCTTGTTGCAGCTTCCAGAATAAAAGACACGCTAAGAAAACCTACCTGTGTGTGGCTGGTCCAACGAGGGTAACTCTCTGTGTTTGATATAGATTACGGCTGACCCAGCCGTGGACTAGCCCCGCCGCACATCACTAGTGGCCCGTTGAAGACGCTATTTGGTGGCTTTTAGGACAGGAGGCTCGTGCTGGAAGTTCGTACCTGACAGCAAGGAACAGCTGGACTTTCTGCAGACCCATTGGGGATTTCATTTGGATTTTGGCAGCGGAGTGCACCTCACTGTAGGAATATTTAGGGCACTACAGGTACCAGCAAACCTTGCGAACTGCCACTGGGCGTATGTACCTGCCAGCTCTGCAAACCGCCACTGGGCGTGTCAAGAACAGCAATAAAGTGCCCATTATGCTCTGCGTGTGTCAAACATCCTGCCTTTGAGAAAGTGAACATTTCACGAAACGCGTCAGGCAATTGTTTCTTTGGGAAGTATCGACTTTCCTTGTTGCAGCTTCCAGAATAAAAGACATGCTAAGAAAACCTACCTATGTGTGGCTGGTCCAACGAGGGTAACTCTCTGTGTTTGATATTGATTACGGCTGACCCAGCCGTGGACTAGCCCCGCCGCACATCACTAGTGGCCCGTTGAAGACGCCATTTGGTGGCTTTTAGGACAGGAGGCTCGTGCTGGAAGTTCGTACCTGACAGCAAGGAACAGCGGGACTTTCTGCAGACCCATTGTGGATTTCATTTGGATTTTGGCAGCGGAGTGCACCTCACTGTAGGAATATTTAGGGCACTACAGGTACCAGCAAACCTTGCGAAATGCCAGTGGGCGTATGTACCTTCCAGCTCTGCAAACCGCCACTGGGCGTGTCAAGAACAGCAATAAAGTGCCCATTATGCTCTGCGTGTGTCAAACATCCTGCCTTTGAGAAAGTGAACATTTCACGAAACGCGTCAGGCAATTGTTTCTTTGGGAAGTATCGACTTTCCTTGTTGCAGCTTCCAGAATAAAAGACACGCTAAGAAAACCTACCTGTGTGTGGCTGGTCCAACGAGGGTAACTCTCTGTGTTTGATATTGATTACGGCTGACCCAGCCGTGGACTAGCCCCGCCGCACATCACTAGTGGCCCGTTGAAGACGCCATTTGGTGGCTTTTAGGACAGGAGGCTCGTGCTGGAAGTTCGTACCTGACAGCAAGGAACAGCGGGACTTTCTGCAGACCCATTGGGGATTTCATTTGGATTTTGGCAGCGGAGTGCACCTCACTGTAGGAATATTTAGGGCACTACAGGTACCAGCAAACCTTGCGAACTGCCACTGGGCGTATGTACCTGCCAGCTCTGCAAACCGCCACTGGGCGTGTCAAGAACAGCAATAAAGTGCCCATTATGCTCTGCGTGTGTCAAACATCCTGCCTTTGAGAAAGTGAACAGTTCACGAAACGCGTCAGGCAATTGTTTCTTTGGGAAGTATCGACTTTCCTTGTTGCAGCTTCCAGAATAAAAGACACGCTAAGAAAACCTACCTGTGTGTGGCTGGTCCAACGAGGGTAACTCTCTGTGTTTGATATTGATTACGGCTGACCCAGCCGTGGACTAGCCCCGCCGCACATCACTAGTGGCCCGTTGAAGACGCCATTTGGTGGCTTTTAGGACAGGAGGCTCGTGCTGGAAGTTCGTACCTGACAGCAAGGAACAGCGGGACTTTCTGCAGACCCATTGGGGATTTCATTTGGATTTTGGCAGCGGAGTGCACCTCACTGTAGGAATATTTAGGGCACTACAGGTACCAGCAAACCTTGCGAACTGCCACAGTGCGTATGTACCTGCCAGCTCTGCAAACCGCCACTGGGCGTGTCAAGAGCAGCAATAAAGTGCCCATTATGCTCTGCGTGTGTCAAACATCCTGCCTTTGAGAAAGTGAACATTTCACGAAACGCGTCAGGCAATTGTTTCTTTGGGAAGTATCGACTTTCCTTGTTGCAGCTTCCAGAATAAAAGACACGCTAAGAAAACCTACCTGTGTGTGGCTGGTCCAACGAGGGTAACTCTGTGTTTGATATTGATTACGGCTGACCCAGCCGTGGACTAGCCCCGCCGCACATCACTAGTGGCCCGTTGAAGACGCCATTTAGTGGCTTTTAGGACAGGAGGCTCGTGCTGGAAGTTCGTTCCTGACAGCAAGGAACAGCGGGACTTTCTGCAGACCCATTGGGGATTTCATTTGGATTTTGGCAGCGGAGTGCACCTCACTGTAGGAATATTTAGGGCACTATAGGTACCAGCAAACCTTGCGAACTGCCACTGTGCGTATGTACCTGCCAGCTCTGCAAACCGCCACTGGGCGTGTCAAGAACAGCAATAAAGTGCCCATTATGCTCTGGCTGTGTCAAACATCCTGCCTTTGAGAAAGTGAACATTTCACGAAACGCGTCAGGCAATTGTTTCTTTGGGAAGTATCGACTTTCCTTGTTGCAGCTTCCAGAATAAAAGACACGCTAAGAAATCCTACCTGTGTGTGGCTGGTCCAACGAGGGTAACTCTCTGTGTTTGATATTGATTACGGCTGACCCAGCCGTGGACTAGCCCCGCCGCACATCACTAGTGGCCCGTTGAAGACGCCATTTGGTGGCTTTTAGGACAGGAGGCTCGTGCTGGAAGTTCGTACCTGACAGCAAGGAACAGCGGGACTTTCTGCAGACCCATTGGGGATTTCATTTGGATTTTGGCAGCGGAGTGCACCTCACTGTAGGAATATTTAGGGCACTACAGGTACCAGCAAACCTTGCGAACTGCCACTGGGCGTATGTACCTGCCAGCTCTGCAAACCGCCACTGGGCTTGTCAAGAACAGCAATAAAGTGCCCATTATGCTCTGCGTGTGTCAAACATCCTGCCTTTGAGAAAGTGAACATTTCACGAAACGCGTCAGGCAATTGTTTCTTTGGGAAGTATCGACTTTCCTTGTTGCAGCTTACAGAATAAAAGACACGCTAAGAAAACCTACCTGTGTGTGGATGGTCCAACGAGGGTAACTCTCTGTGTTTGATATTGATTACGGCTGACCCAGCCGTGGACTAGCCCCGCCGCACATCACTAGTGGCCCGTTGAAGACGCCATTTGGTGGCTTTTAGGACAGGAGGCTCGTGCTGGAAGTTCGTACCTGACAGCAAGGAACAGCGGGACTTTCTGCAGACCCATTGGGGATTTCATTTGGATTTTGGCAGCGGAGTGCACCTCACTGTAGGAATATTTAGGGCACTACAGGTACCAGCAAACCTTGCGAACTGCCACTGGGCGTATGTACCTGCCAGCTCTGCAAACCGCCACTGGGCGTGTCAAGAACAGCAATAAAGTGCCCATTATACTCTGCGTGTGTCAAACATCCTGCCTTTGAGAAAGTGAACATTTCACGAAACGCGTCAGGCAATTGTTTCTTTGGGAAGTATCGACTTTCCTTGTTGCAGCTTCCAGAATAAAAGACACGCTAAGAAAACCTACCTGTGTGTGGCTGGTCCAACGAGGGTAACTCTCTGTGTTTGATATTGATTACGGCTGACCCAGCCGTGGACTAGCCCCGCCGCACATCACTAGTGGCCCGTTGAAGACGCCATTTGGTGGCTTTTAGGACAGGAGGCTTGTGCTGGAAGTTCGTACCTGACAGCAAGGAACAGCGGGACTTTCTGCAGACCCATTGGGGATTTCATTTGGATTTTGGCAGCGGAGTGCACCTCACTGTAGGAATATTTAGGGCACTACAGGTACCAGCAAACCTTGCGAACTGCCACTGGGCGTATGTACCTGCCAGCTCTGCAAACCGCCACTGGGCGTGTCAAGAACAGCAATAAAATCCCCATTATGCTCTGCGTGTGTCAAACATCCTGCCTTTGAGAAAGTGAACATTTCACGAAACGCGTCAGGCAATTGTTTCTTTGGGAAGTATCGACTTTCCTTGTTGCAGCTTCCAGAATAAAAGACACGCTAAGAAAACCTACCTGTATGTGGCTGGTCCAACGAGGGTAACTCTCTGTGTTTGATATTGATTACGGCTGACCCAGCCGTGGACTAGCCCCGCCGCACATCACTAGTGGCCCGTTGAAGACGCCATTTGGTGGCTTTTAGGACAGGAGGCTCGTGCTGGAAGTTCATACCTGACAGCAAGGAACAGCGGGACTTTCTGCAGACCCATTGGGGATTTCATTTGGATTTTGGCAGCGGAGTGCACCTCACTGTAGGAATATTTAGGGCACTACAGGTACCAGCAAACCTTGCGAACTGCCACTGGGCGTATGTACCTGCCAGCTCTGCAAACCGCCACTGGGCGTGTCAAGAACAGCAATAAAGTGCCCATTATGCTCTGCGTGTGTCAAACATCCTGCCTTTGAGAAAGTGAACATTTCACGGAACGCGTCAGGCAATTGTTTCTTTGGGAAGTATCGACTTTCCTTGTTGCAGCTTCCAGAATAAAAGACACGCTAAGAAAACCTACCTGTGTGTGGCTGGTCCAACGAGGGTAACTCTCTGTGTTTGATATTGATTACGGCTGACCCAGCCGTGGACTAGCCCCGCCGCACATCACTAGTGGCCCGTTGAAGACGCCATTTGGTGGCTTTTAGGACAGGAGGCTCGTGCTGGAAGTTCGTACCTGACAGCAAGGAACAGCGGGACTTTCTGCAGACCCATTGGGGATTTCATTTGGATTTTGGCAGCGGAGTGCACCTCACTGTAGGAATATTTAGGGCACTACAGGTACCAGCAAACCTTGCGAACTGCCACTGTGCGTATGTACCTGCCAGCTCTGCAAACCGCCACTGGGCGTGTCAAGAACAGCAATAAAGTGCCCATTATGCTCTGCGTGTGTCAAACATCCTGCCTTTGAGAAAGTGAACATTTCACGAAACGCGTCAGGCAATTGTTTCTTTGGGAAGTATCGACTTTCCTTGTTGCAGCTTCCAGAATAAAAGACACGCTAAGAAAACCTACCTGTGTGTGGCTGGTCCAACGAGGGTAACTCTGTGTTTGATATTGATTACGGCTGACCCAGCCGTGGACTAGCCCCGCCGCACATCACTAGTGGCCCGTTGAAGATGCCATTTGGTGGCTTTTAGGACAGGAGGCTCGTGCTGGAAGTTCGTACCTGACAGCAAGGAACAGCGGGACTTTCTGCAGACCCATTGGGGATTTCATTTGGATTTTGGCAGCGGAGTGCACCTCACTGTAGGAATATTTAGGGCACTATAGGTACCAGCAAACCTTGCGAACTGCCACTGTGCGTATGTACCTGCCAGCTCTGCAAACCGCCACTGGGCGTGTCAAGAACAGCAATAAAGTGCCCATTATGCTCTGGCTGTGTCAAACATCCTGCCTTTGAGAAAGTGAACATTTCACGAAACGCGTCAGGCAATTGTTTCTTTGGGAAGTATCGACTTTCCTTGTTGCAGCTTCCAGAATAAAAGACACGCTAAGAAAACCTACCTGTGTGTGGCTGGTCCAACGAGGGTAACTCTCTGTGTTTGATATTGATTACGGCCGACCCAGCCGTGGACTAGCCCCGCCGCACATCACTAGTGGCCCGTTGAAGACGCCATTTGGTGGCTTTTAGGACAGGAGGCTCGTGCTGGAAGTTCGTACCTGACAGCAAGGAACAGCGGGACTTTCTGCAGACCCATTGGGGATTTCATTTGGATTTTGGCAGCGGAGTGCACCTCACTGTAGGAATATTTAGGGCACTACAGGTACCAGCAAACCTTGCGAACTGCCACTGGGCGTATGTACCTGCCAGCTCTGCAAACCGCCACTGGGCGTGTCAAGAACAGCAATAAAGTGCCCATTATGCTCTGCGTGTGTCAAACATCCTGCCTTTGAGAAAGTGAACATTTCACGAAACGCGTCAGGCAATTGTTTCTTTGGGAAGTATCGACTTTCCTTGTTGCAGCTTACAGAATAAAAGACACGCTAAGAAAACCTACCTGTGTGTGGCTGGTCCAACGAGGGTAACTCTCTGTGTTTGATATTGATTACGGCTGACCCAGCCGTGGACTAGCCCCGCCGCACATCACTAGTGGCCCGTTGAAGACGCCATTTGGTGGCTTTTAGGACAGGAGGCTCGTGCTGGAAGTTCGTACCTGACAGCAAGGAACAGCGGGACTTTCTGCAGACCCATTGGGGATTTCATTTGGATTTTGGCAGCGGAGTGCACCTCACTGTAGGAATATTTAGGGCACTACAGGTACCAGCAAACCTTGCGAACTGCCACTGGGCGTATGTACCTGCCAGCTCTGCAAACCGCCACTGGGCGTGTCAAGAACAGCAATAAAGTGCCCATTATACTCTGCGTGTGTCAAACATCCTGCCTTTGAGAAAGTGAACATTTCACGAAACGCGTCAGGCAATTGTTTCTTTGGGAAGTATCGACTTTCCTTGTTGCAGCTTCCAGAATAAAAGACACGCTAAGAAAACCTACCTGTGTGTGGCTGGTCCAACGAGGGTAACTCTCTGTGTTTGATATTGATTACGGCTGACCCAGCCGTGGACTAGCCCCGCCGCACATCACTAGTGGCCCGTTGAAGACGCCATTTGGTGGCTTTTAGGACAGGAGGCTTGTGCTGGAAGTTCGTACCTGACAGCAAGGAACAGCGGGACTTTCTGCAGACCCATTGGGGATTTCATTTGGATTTTGGCAGCGGAGTGCACCTCACTGTAGGAATATTTAGGGCACTACAGGTACCAGCAAACCTTGCGAACTGCCACTGGGCGTATGTACCTGCCAGCTCTGCAAACCGCCACTGGGCGTGTCAAGAACAGCAATAAAATCCCCATTATGCTCTGCGTGTGTCAAACATCCTGCCTTTGAAAAAGTGAACATTTCACGAAACGCGTCAGGCAATTGTTTCTTTGGGAAGTATCGACTTTCCTTGTTGCAGCTTCCAGAATAAAAGACACGCTAAGAAAACCTACCTGTCTGTGGCTGGTCCAACGAGGGTAACTCTCTGTGTTTGATATTGATTACGGCTGACCCAGCCGTGGACTAGCCCCGCCGCACATCACTAGTGGCCCATTGAAGACGCCATTTGGTGGCTTTTAGGACAGGAGGCTCGTGCTGGAAGTTCGTACCTGACAGCAAGGAACAGCGGGACTTTCTGCAGACCCATTGGGGATTTCATTTGGATTTTGGCAGCGCAGTGCACCTCACTGTAGGAATATTTAGGGCACTACAGGTACCAGCAAACCTTGCGAACTGCCACTGGGCGTATGTACCTGCCAGCTCTGCAAACCGCCACTGGGCGTGTCAAGAACAGCAATAAAGTGCCCATTATGCTCTGCGTGTGTCAAACATCCTGCCTTTGAGAAAGTGAACATTTCACGGAACGCGTCAGGCAATTGTTTCTTTGGGAAGTATCGACTTTCCTTGTTGCAGCTTCCAGAATAAAAGACACGCTAAGAAAACCTACCTGTGTGTGGCTGGTCCAACGAGGGTAACTCTCTGTGTTTGATATTGATTACGGCTGACCCAGCCGTGGACTAGCCCCGCCGCACATCACTAGTGGCCCGTTGAAGACGCCATTTGGTGGCTTTTAGGACAGGAGGCTCGTGCTGGAAGTTCGTACCTGACACCAAGGAACAGCGGGACTTTCTGCAGACCCATTGGGGATTTCATTTGCATTTTGGCAGCGGAGTGCACCTCACTGTAGGAATATTTAGGGCACTACAGGTACCAGCAAACCTTGCGAACTGCCACTGGGCGTATGTACCTGCCAGCTCTGCAAACCGCCACTGGGCGTGTCAAGAACAGCAATAAAGTGCCCATTATGCTCTGCGTGTGTCAAACATCCTGCCTTTGAGAAAGTGAACATTTCACGAAACGCGTCAGGCAATTGTTTCTTTGGGAAGTATCGACTTTCCGTGTTGCAGCTTCCAGAATAAAAGACACGCTAAGAAAACCTACCTGTGTGTGGCTGGTCCAACGAAGGTAACTCTCTGTGTTTGATATTGATTACGGCTGACCCAGCCGTGGACTAGCCCCACCGCACATCACTAGTGGCCCGTTGAAGACGCCATTTGGTGGCTTTTAGGACAGGAGGCTCGTGCTGGAAGTTCGTACCTGACAGCAAGGAACAGCGGGACTTTCTGCAGACCCATTGGGGATTTCATTTGGATTTTGGCAGCGGAGTGCACCTCACTGTAGGAATATTTAGGGCACTACAGGTACCAGCAAACCTTGCGAACTGCCACTGGGCGTATGTACCTGCCAGCTCTGCAAACCGCCACTGGGCATGTCAAGAAAAGCAATAAAGTGCCCATTATGCTCTGCGTGTGTCAAACATCCTGCCTTTGAGAAAGTGAACATTTCACGAAACGCGTCAGGCAATTGTTTCTTTGGGAAGTATCGACTTTCCTTGTTGCAGCTTCCAGAATAAAAGACACGCTAAGAAAACCTACCTGTGTGTGGCTGGTCCAACGAGGGTAACTCTGTGTTTGATATTGATTACGGCTGACCCAGCCGTGGACTAGCCCCGCCGCACATCACTAGTGGCCCGTTGAAGACACCATTTGGTGGCTTTCAGGACAGGAGGCTCGTGCTGGAAGTTCGTACCTGACAGCAAGGAACAGCGGGACTTTCTGCAGACCCATTGGGGATTTCATTTGGATTTTGGCAGCGGAGTGCACCTCACTGTAGGAATATTTAGGGCACTACAGGTACCAGCAAACCTTGCGAACTGCCACTGTGCGTATATACCTGCCAGCTCTGCAAACCGCCACTGGGTGTGTCAAGAACAGCAATAAAGTGCCCATTATGCTCTGCGTGTGTCAAACATCCTGCCTTTGAGAAAGTGAACATTTCACGAAACGCGTCAGGCAATTGTTTCTTTGGGAAGTATCGACTTTCCTTGTTGCAGCTTCCAGAATAAAAGACACGCTAAGAAAACCTACCTGTGTGTGGCTGGTCCAACGAGGGTAACTCTCTGTGTTTGATATTGATTACGGCTGACCTAGCCGTGGACTAGCCCCGCCGCACATCACTAGTGGCCCGTTGAAGACGCCATTTGGTGGCTTTTAGGACAGGAGGCTCGTGCTGGAAGTTCGTACCTGACAGCAAGGAACAGCGGGACTTTCTGCAGACCCATTGGGGATTTCATTTGGATTTTGGCAGCGGAGTGCACCTCACTGTAGGAATATTTAGGGCACTACAGGTACCAGCAAACCTTGCGAACTGCCACTGGGCGTATGTACCTGCCAGCTCTGCAAACCGCCACTGGGCGTGTCAATATAAATCCCCATTATGCTCTGCGTGTGTCAAACATCCTGCCTTTGAGAAAGTGAACATTTCACGAAACGCGTCAGGCAATTGTTTGTTTGGGAAGTATCGACTTTCCTTGTTGCAGCTTCCAGAATAAAAGACACGCTAAGAAAACCTACCTGTATGTGGCTGGTCCAACGAGGGTAACTCTCTGTGTTTGATATTGATTACGGCTGACCCAGCCGTGGACTAGCCCCGCCGCACATCACTAGTGGCCCGTTGAAGACGCCATTTGGTGGCTTTTAGGACAGGAGGCTCGTGCTGGAAGTTCGTACCTGACAGCAAGGAACAGCGGGACTTTCTGCAGACCCATTGGGGATTTCATTTGGATTTTGGCAGCGGAGTGCACCTCACTGTAGGAATATTTAGGGCACTACAGGTACCAGCAAACCTTGCGAACTGCCACTGGGCGTATGTACCTGCCAGCTCTGCAAACCGCCACTGGGCGTGTCAAGAACAGCAATAAAGTGCCCATTATGCTCTGCGTGTGTCAAACATCCTGCCTTTGAGAAAGTGAACATTTCACGAAACACGTCAGGCAATTGTTTCTTTGGGAAGTATCGACTTTCCTTGTTGCAGCTTCCAGAATAAAAGACACGCTAAGAAAACCTACCTGTGTGTGGCTGGTCCAACGAGGATAACTCTCTGTGTTTGATATTGATTACGGCTGACCCAGCCGTGGACTAGCCCCGCCGCACATCACTAGTGGCCCGTTGAAGACGCCATTTGGTGGCTTTTAGGACAGGAGGCTCGTGCTGGAAGTTCGTACCTGACAGCAAGGAACAGCGGGACATTCTGCAGACCCATTGGGGATTTCATTTGGATTTTGGCAGCGGAGTGCACCTCACTGTAGGAATATTTAGGGCACTACAGGTACCAGCAAACCTTGCGAACTGCCACTGGGCGTATGTACCTGACAGCTCTGCAAAACGCCACTGGGCGTGTCAAGAACAGCAATAAAATCCCTATTATGCTCTGCGTGTGTCAAACATCCTGCCTTTGAGAAAGTGAACATTTAATGAAACGCGTCAGGCAATTGTTTCTTTGGGAAGTATCGACTTTCCTTGTTGCAGCTTCCAGAATAAAAGACACGCTAAGAAAACCTACCTGTATGTGGCTGTTCCAACGAGGGTAACTCTCTGTGTTTGATATTGATTACGGCTGACCCAGCCGTGGACTAGCCCCGCCGCACATCACTAGTGGCCCGTTGAAGACGCCATTTGGTGGCTTTTAGGACAGGAGGCTCGTGCTGGAAGTTCGTACCTGACAGCAAGGAACAGCGGGACTTTCTGCTGACCCATTGGGGATTTCATTTGGATTTTGGCAGCGGAGTGCACCTCACTGTAGGAATATTTAGGGCACTACAGGTACCAGCAAACCTTGCGAACTGCCACTGGGCGTATGTACCTGCCAGCTCTGCAACCGCCACTGGGCATGTCAAGAACAGCAATAAAGTGCCCATTATGCTCTGCGTGTGTCAAACATCCTGCCTTTGAGAAAGTGAACATTTCACGAAACGCGTCAGGCAATTGTTTCTTTGGGAAGTATCGACTTTCCTTGTTGCAGCTTCCAGAATAAAAGACACGCTAAGAAAACCTACCTGTGTGTGGCTGGTCCAACGAGGGTAACTCTCTGTGTTTGATATTGATTACGGCTGACCCAGCCGTGGACTAGCCCCGTCGCACATCACTAGTGGCCCGTTGAAGACGCCATTTGGTGGCTTTTAGGACAGGAGGCTCGTGCTGGAAGTTCGTACCTGACAGCAAGGAACAGTGGGACTTTCTGCAGACCCATTGGGGATTTCATTTGGATTTTGGCAGCGGAGTGCACCTCACTGTAGGAATATTTAGGGCACTACAGGTACCAGCAAACCTTGCGAACTGCCACTGGGCGTATGTACCTGCCAGCTCTGCAAACCGCCACTGGGCGTGTCAAGAACAGCAATAAAGTGCCCATTATGCTCTGCGTGTGTCAAACATCCTGCCTTTGAGAAAGTGAACATTTCACGAAACGCGTCAGGCAATTGTTTCTTTGGGAAGTATCGACTTTCCTTGTTGCAGCTTCCAGAATAAAAGACACGCTAAGAAAACCTACCTGTGTGTGGCTGGTCCAACGAGGGTAACTCTCTGTGTTTGATATTGATTACGGCTGACCCAGCCGTGGACTAGCCCCGCCGCACATCACTAGTGGCCCGTTGAAGACGCCATTTGGTGGCTTTTAGGACAGGAGGCTCGTGCTGGAAGTTCGTACCTGACAGCAAGGAACAGCGGGACTTTCTGCAGACCCATTGGGGATTTCATTTGGATTTTGGCAGCGAAGTGCACCTCACTGTAGGAATATTTAGGGCACTACAGGTACCAGCAAACCTTGCGAACTGCCACTGGGCGTATGTACCTGCCAGCTCTGCAAACCGCCACTGGGCGTGTCAAGAACAGCTATAAAGTGCCCATTATGCTCTGCGTGTGTCAAACATCCTGCCTTTGAGAAAGTGAACATTTCACGAAACGCGTCAGGCAATTGTTTCTTTGGGAAGTATCGACTTTCCTTGTTGCAGCTTCCAGAATAAAAGACACGCTAAGAAAACCTACCTGTGTGTGGCTGGTCCAACGAGGGTAACTCTCTGTGTTTTATATTGATTACGGCTGACCCAGCCGTGGACTAGCCCCGCCGCATATCACTAGTGGCCCGTTGAAGACGCCATTTGGTGGCTTTTAGGACAGGAGGGTCGTGCTGGAAGTTCGTACCTGACAGCAAGGAACAGCGGGACTTTCTGCAGACCCATTGGGGATTTCATTTGGATTTTGGCAGCGGAGTGCACCTCACTGTAGGAATATTTAGGGCACTACAGGTACCAGCAAATCTTGCGAACTGCCACTGGGCGTATGTACCTGCCAGCTCTGCAAACCGCCACTGGGCGTGTCAAGAACAGCAATAAAGTGCCCATTATGCTCTGCGTGTGTCAAACATCCTGCCTTTGAGAAAGTGAACATTTCACGAAACGCGTCAGGCAATTGTTTCTTTGGGAAGCATCGACTTTCCTTGTTGCAGCTTCCAGAATAAAAGACACGCTAAGAAAACCTACCTGTGTGTGGCTGGTCCAACGAGGGTAACTCTCTGTGTTTGATATTGATTACGGCTGACCCAGCCGTGGACTAGCCCCGCCGCACATCACTAGTGGCCCGTTGAAGACGCCATTTGGTGGCTTTTAGGACAGGAGGCTCGTGCTGGAAGTTCGTACCTGACAGCAAGGAACAGCGGGACTTTCTGTCGGGTAACTCTCTGTGTTTGATACATATATATACATATACATATACACATATACATATATATATTCACTGAAAAAACCATAGGTTTCACACATGTTATAGTTAGCGGAAATTTTACTGATAAAAAACCAATGAAATTCCCCCGTTATAGTTAGTGCAGGCAACTATAACTCACGCGACCGCAATCCTCTGCTGATGCTAATACTGTATTTAGACACTTATTTGCCCATGTCTTCTTCCATACATTTTTAGCTATACATATATTACAAATATTTTTTTTTCATAAAGACACATATGTCATCAGCAGAAGATTGCGGTCGCGTGAGTTATAGTTGTCTGCACTAACTATAACGGGGGAATTTCATTGGTTTTTTATCAGTAAAATTTCCGCTAACTATAACATGTGTGAAACCTATGGTTTTTTCAGTGAATTTGCAAGGTTTTTTAAATGCTAATTCCTAACTATAACGTGTGTGAAACCTATGGTTTTTTCAGTGAATTTGTACGTTTTTTTAAATGCTAAGTTACTTTACGCCATTCGTGGCGTGCGCGCCCACTTAACGCAGTTCGTTCCGTGCGCGGTGCGCTTCGCCCACCGCGCGCCCACTTTACGCAGTTAGTGCTGTGCGCGCACCGCGTGCCCACGTTACGCTAGATGGGCCATGTACGCACGATGCGCTTCGCGCACCGTGCGCACATGGAGGACATATGATGCACTTCGTTTTGAAAGGTAATATTTTAATTTTTCGTATATTTTATAAGCCATGCACAAATGGTGCCCTTCGGGCACCATTTGCACACGGGGTGGAGAGAGTATGGAGAATTTTTTTTTTTATTATTTTTTTTTTAAATATTTTAGTTTATCTTATCAATCATGAGCCATGCACAATTGGTGCCCTTCGGGCCCCAATTGCACACGGGGTGGAGAGAGTGTGGATAATTTTGTTTTTTTTATAATTTTTTACCGTACACGTACGGTAAGCGTAATCGGCGAAATTACCGAAAAAATAAAAATTCCGTTTTTGGCCTTGGGGGATCTTTGGGGACTCCCTCAACATGGCTATGTGTGTGGGAGTTGTCTAAACAGCCCCTTTACATTTTTTGGGCTTTATATTTTAAAAATCACTCTCAGTGCGAGAGAGAAAATGGCGGCCGCCGCTTCCTGGTTTCGGCCGATTCAAATGTTTACTAAGATCTAAGAGCCAATCAGAATCGCGCTCGCGCACGCCACCGTACGCGTACGGTAAGCGTACCGTAAGCGCACCGTAAGCTGGCTCAGATATATATATTGATTTAAAGGCTATTTTCTCAGAATCTACTGAACAGATTTACACCAAACCTACAAAAGGCACTTCCTTGACCTGAGGACTACCTCTCTGCCAAATTTCTAGTAATTCTGTTCAGCCGTTCGGGCTGTAGCCCTGTCTAAAGGTCCTATGGAAAAATGCATGGGAAAAACGCGTTTTGGGACCCCCCTTTTATCTCAGCCCCCGCTTGACGAATCCCCCCGAGACTTTCAGGGTAGGAGCGGAGCGTAGCGCCCCACCTATTTTGAAAAATTCGCGAGGATTCGTCGACCGGCGCCAAAGTTATTCAAAATAGAATGTTGCGGATTTCCTATGGAAACGTGGTCCTAACTATAACTACCTACTGGCGACCGCCAGTAGGTAATACATATATATATATACGCATATATATATACATATATACATATATATATTCATATATATATATATATATATATATATATATATATATATATATATTCATATATATACATATATATATACAGACATATATATATACATATACACATGTATATTAAAATATACACATATATATTAACACATACACACACATATATATACATATATATTAACATATACACATATACACATATATACATACATATACACACACATATATATATATACATATACATATATATATATACACACATACAGATATACATATATATATATACACATACATATATACATATATATACACACATACATATATACATATATATACACACATACATATATACATATATATATATATACACATACATATATACATATATATATATACACATACATATATACATATATATACACACATACATATATACATATATATTACCTACTGGCGGTCGCCAGTAGGTAGTTATAGTTAGGACCACGTTTCCATAGGAAATCCTCAACATTCTATTTTGAATAACTTTGGCGCCGGTTGACGAATCCTCGCGAATTTTTCAAAATAGGTGGGGCGCTACGCTCCGCTCCTACCCTGAAAGTCTCGGGGGGATTCGTCAAGCGGGGGCTGAGATAAAAGGGGGGTCCCAAAACACGTTTTTCCCATGCATTTTTCCATAGGACCTTTAGACACAGCTACAGCCCGAACGGCTGAACAGAATTACTTGAAATTTGGCAGAGAGGTAGTCCTCAGGTCAAGGAAGTGCCTTTTGTAGGTTTGGTGTAAATCTGTTCAGTAGATTCTGAGAAAATAGCCTTTAAATCAATATATATATCTGAGCCAGCTTACGGTGCGCTTACGGTGCGCTTACCGTACGCGTACGTTGACGTGCGCGAGCGCGATTCTGATTGGCTCTTAGATCTTAGTAAACATTCGAATCGGTCGAAACCAGGAAGCAGAGGCCGCCATTTTCTCACTCGCACTCTGACAGGGGGTTGAAAAACAAAGTGCAAAAACATATAAAGGGGCTGTTTAGACAGCTCCCAAGCACCTAGCCATGTCGAGGGAGTCCCCAACGATCCCCCAAGTGAAAAAAGGCAATTTTAATTTTTCGAAAATTTCGCCGATTACATTCTCCCTACCCCGTGTGCAAATGGTGCCCGCAGGGAACCATTTGTGCATGGCTTATTACATCAAAAGCAAAACATATATTTTACCTGTCACAACAATGCTCATCATATGTCCTCCATGTGCGCACGGTGCGCGAAGCGCATCGTGCGTTCATGGCCCATCTAGCGTAACGTGCCGCGTGCTCACTGTGCGCGCACGGTGCGCGAAGCGCACCGTGCGCGCACGGAACGAACTGCGTTAAGTGGGCGCGCACGCCACAAATGGCGTAAAGTAACTTAGCATTTAAAAAACCGTACAAATTCACTGAAAAAACCATAGGTTTCACACACGTTATAGTTAGGAATTAGCATTTAAAAAACCTTGCAAATTCACTGAAAAAACCATAGGTTTCACACATGTTATAGTTAGCTGGACATTTTACTGATAAGAAACCAATGAAATTCCCCCGTTATAGTTACTGTAGGCAACTATAACTCACGCGACCGTAATCCTCTGCTGATGACATATGTGTCTTTATGAAAAAAAAATATTTGTAATATATGTATAGCAAAATTTAATGGAAGAAGACATGGGCAAATAAGTGTCTAAATACAGTATTAGCATCAGCAGAGGATTACGGTCGCGTGAGTTATAGTTGCCTACAGTAACTATAACGGGGGAATTTCATTGGTTTCTTATCAGTAAAATGTCCAGCTAACTATAACATGTGTGAAACCTATGGTTTTTTCAGTGAATATATATACGCATACATATATACATATATATATACATACATACATATATATATATATACACATACATATATATACACATACATATATATACACATACATATATACATATATATACACATACATATATACATATATATACACATACATATATACATATACACACATACATATATACATATATATACATATATATATACACATACATATACATATATATACACATACATATATGCATATATATAAACACATACATATATACATATATATATACACATACATATATACATATATATATACACATACATATATACATATATATATATATACACATACATATATTCACTTAAAATACCATAGGTTTCACACATGTTATAGTTAGGTGGATATTTCACTCGTAAAAAACCAATGAAATTCCCCCGTTATAGTTAGTTCAGATAACTATAACTCGCGCGCCCGCAATCCTGCTCATGATGTCACATATTACATCACTCATGACATGGTCAGTGGCATCACTCATGACATCACTCATGACATCATCCTTGTGATAGAGTGGCGGTCGCGCGAGTTATAGTTAAAAATCCACCTAACTATAACATGTGTGAAACCTGTGGTTTTTTAAGTGAATTTGTTCGGTTTTTTAAATGCTAAGTTATGTATGTATTATTATTTTTTTTATATATTTATTTTACAATAAACTACGTATTAAAATTATTTTTTTTGGGGGGGGGGGTTTCACCGTGCGCACCCCCGCGATTTTTCTTTTAAAAAATGTTTAAACAACGTTCTGCCTTCGGGGTCCTTCAGGGACCCCCTGACAAAGGCTAGGGGGTCAGGAACTCTCTACCCTGCCCCCTTTTCACGTTCGCCACCTTCCTTTTTCACTCTCGACTGAAAACAAACAAAATGGCGGCCGACACTTCCTGATTTCGACCGATTCGAACGTTGACTAACATGTAACCACCAATCAGAATTACGCTCGCGCACGTTAGGGTGCTCGCACGGTTCTCGCACGGTGCTCGCACGGTGCGCGGCTATAGATATGTATGTGCTTTTAACTGCAATTTTCTCAGGAACTACTGAACAGATTGACTCCATATATGCAAAAGGCACATCCCTGACCTGAGGACTACCTCTCTGCCAAATTTCAAGTAATTCTGGTCAGCCATTCGGGCTGTACCTTCGACTAAAGGTCCTAAGGGAAAATGCATGGGGAAAACGCATTTTGGGACCCCCCTTTTTTCTCGGCCCCCGCTTGACGAATCCCCCCGAGACTTTCAGGGTAGGAGCTGAGCAGAGCGCCCATTAGTCAACCGGCGCCAAAGTTATTCAAAATAGAATTTTCAGATTTCCTATGGAAACACGGTCCTAACTATAACTATCTATTGGCGACCGCCAGTAGATAATACACATACATATATACATATATATACACATACATATATATATACACATACATATATACATATATATATATACACATACATATATACATATATATATATACACATACATATATACATATATATATACACATACATATACACATACATATATACATATATACATATTCACTGAAAAAACCATAGGTTTCACACATGTTATAGTTAGCGGAAATTTTACTGATAAAAAACCAATGAAATTCCCCCGTTATAGTTAGTGCAGGCAACTGTAACTCACGCGACCGCAATCCTCTGCTGATGCTAATACTGTATTTAGACACTTATTTGCCCATGTCTTCTTCCATACATTTTTAGCTATACATATATTACAAATATTTTTTTTTCATAAAGACACATATGTCATCAGCAGAAGATTGCGGTCGCGTGAGTTATAGTTGCCTGCACTAACTATAACGGGGGAATTTCATTGGTTTTTTATCAGTAAAATTTCCGCTAACTATAACATGTGTGAAACCTATGGTTTTTTCAGTGAATTTGCAAGGTTTTTTAAATGCTAATTCCTAACTATAACGTGTGTGAAACCTATGGTTTTTTCAGTGAATTTGTACGGTTTTTTAAATGCTAAGTTACTTTACGCCATTCGTGGCGTGCACGCCCACTTAACGCAGTTCGTTCCGTGCGCGCACGGTGCGCTTCGCGCACCGTGCGCGCACAGTGAGCACGCGGTGCGCTTTGCGCCCCGCGCGCCCACTTTACGCAGTTAGTGCTGTGCACGCACGGTGGGCACACGGTGCGCTACGCGCACCGCGTGCCCACGTTACGCTAGATGGGCCATGTACGCACGATGCGCTTTGCGCACCGTGCGCACATGGAGGACATATGATGCACTTCGTTTTGAAAGGTAATATTTTAATTTTTTGTATATTTTATAAGCCATGCACAAATGGTGCCCTTCGGGCACCATTTGCACACGGGGTGGAGAGAGTGTGGATATTTTTTTTTTTTTATTTTTTTTTTTTTATATTTTAGTTTATCTCAGGAGTAATAAGCCATGCACAATTGGTGCCCTTCGGGCACAAATTGCACACGGGGTGGAGAGAGTGTGGATAATTTTTTTTTTTTAAATATTTGTTTACCGTACGCGTACGGTAAGCGTAATCGGCGAAATTACAGAAAAAATAAAAATTCCGTTTTTGGCCTTGGGGGATCTTTGGGGACTCCCTCAACATGGCTATGTGTGTGGGAGCTGTCTAAACAGCCCCTTTACATGTTTTTGGGCTTTATATTTTAAAAATCACTCTCAGTGCGAGAGAGAAAATGGCGGCCGTCGCTTCCTGGTTTCGGCCGATTCGATTGTTTACTTAGATCTAAGAGCCAATCAGAATCGCGCTCGCGCAGCCACCGTACGCGTACGGTAAGCGTACCGTAAGCGTACCGTAAGCTGGCTCAGATATATATATTGATTTAAAGGCTATTTTCTCAGAACCTACTGAACAGATTTACACCAAACCTACAAAAGGCACTTCCTTGACCTGAGGACTACCTCTCTGCCAAATTTCTAGTAATTCTGTTCAGCCGTTCGGGCTGTAGCCCTGTCTAAAGGTCCTATGGAAAAATGCATGGGAAAAACGCGTTTTGGGACCCCCCTTTTATCTCAGCCCCCGCTTGACGAATGCCCCCGAGACTTTCAGGGTAGGAGCGGAGCGTAGCGCCCCACCTATTTTGAAAAATTTGCGAGGATTCGTCGACCGGCGCCAAAGTTATTCAAAATAGAATGTTGCGGATTTCCTATGGAAACGTGGTCCTAACTATAACTACCTACTGGCGACCGCCAGTAGGTAATATATATATATATAGGGCAACCTTTCGACTTGATTTGTAGCGGCCTGCTCCGGCCGCGGATGAAGCCCCGCTGCTAGCGCGGTGTTCCCGAGATGAGGCTATTCAGTGTCATCGACAAAGGGAGGTAGTCCATCACAGAGGATTAATTGTGCTGCAGTTTTTGACAGGATTGCATCATCCCACTGTGGTAAATAATAAACTGTAAATTTCATGTATTTTCAGGACGGACTCACTGGAGTTTTAATCATGTGCAAGTACAATAACCATAAGGCCAGAGTAGTGGCCACGCCCACTGGGGCGTTTCAGAGACATTTAAATCGAGCTGCACATTGCCGGTCCTGTTCTACGTGCTTTTGCCAATGATTAAGGGTCAGGAGGACTCGAAACGCGTCTGGCAGCAAACTTCACGATGACATTTTGCCGGAAATCTGTGTGCAGCCTCTGTGAAATAAATATTTGGAACTACAACCTACCTGCTGTGGCTCTTCCATATAGGGCAACCTTTCGACTTGATTTGTAGCGGCCTGCTCCGGCCGCGGATGAAGCCTCGCTGCTAGCGCGGCGTTCCCGAGATGAGGCTATTCAGTGTCATCGACAAAGGGAGGTAGTCCATCACAGAGGATTAATTGTGCTGCAGTTTTTGACAGGATTGCATCATCCCACTGTGGTAAATAATAAACTGTAAATTTCATGTATTTTCAGGACGGACTCACTGGAGTTTTAATCATGTGCAACTACAATAACCATAAGGCCAGAGTGGTGGCCACGCCCACTGGGGCGTTTCAGAGACATTTAAATCGAGCTGCACATTGCCGGTCCTGTTCTACGTGCTTTTGCCAATGATTAAGGGTCAGGAGGACTCGAAACGCGTCTGGCAGCAAACTTCACGATGACATTTTGCCGGAAATCTGTGTGCAGCCTCTGTGAAATAAATATTTGGAACTACAACCTACCTGCTGTGGCTCTTCCATATAGGGCAACCTTTCGACTTGATTTGTAGCGGCCTGCTCCGGCCGCGGATGAAGCCCCGCTGCTAGCGCGGCGTTCCCGAGATGAGGCTATTCAGTGTCATCGACAAAGGGAGGTAGTCCATCACAGAGGATTAATTGTGCTGCAGTTTTTGACAGGATTGCATCATCCCACTGTGGTAAATAATAAACTGTAAATTTCATGTATTTTCAGGACGGACTCACTGGAGTTTTAATCATGTGCAACTACAATAACCATAAGGCCAGAGTGGTGGCCACGCCCACTGGGGCGTTTCAGAGACATTTAAATCGAGCTGCACATTGCCGGTCCTGTTCTACGTGCTTTTGCCAATGATTAAGGGTCAGGAGGACTCGAAACGCGTCTGGCAGCAAACTTCACGATGACATTTTGCCGGAAATCTGTGTGCAGCCTCTGTGAAATAAATATTTGGAACTACAACCTACCTGCTGTGGCTCTTCCATATAGGGCAACCTTTCGACTTGATTTGTAGCGGCCTGCTCCGGCCGCGGATGAAGCCCCGCTGCTTGCGCGGCGTTCCCGAGATGAGGCTATTCAGTGTCATCGACAAAGGGAGGTAGTCCATCACAGAGGATTAATTGTGCTGCAGTTTTTGACAGGATTGCATCATCCCACTGTGGTAAATAATAAACTGTAAATTTCATGTATTTTCAGGACGGACTCACTGGAGTTTTAATCATGTGCAACTACAATAACCATAAGGCCAGAGTGGTGGCCACGCCCACTGGGGCGTTTCAGAGACATTTAAATCGAGCTGCATATTGCCGGTCCTGTTCTACGTGCTTTTGCCAATGATTAAGGGTCAGGAGGACTCGAAACGCGTCTGGCAGCAAACTTCACGATGACATTTTGCCGGAAATCTGTGTGCAGCCTCTGTGAAATAAATATTTGGAACTACAACCTACCTGCTGTGGAAAAATGCATGGGAAAAACGCGTTTTGGGACCCCACTTTTTTCTCAGCCCCCGCTTGACGAATCACCCCGAGACTTTCAGGGTAGAAGCGGAGCGTAGCACCCCATTAGTTTTTAAAATTTTGCGAGGATTCGTCAACTGGTGCCAAAGATATTCAAAATAGAATTTTGAGATTTCCTATGGAAACACGGTCCTAACTATAACTACCTACTGGCGACCGCCTGTAGGTATATATATATATATATATATATATATATATATATATATATATATATATATATATATATATATATATGGGAAAGGATTTTCCTGTATTATACCTCCAGGGAGTTATTCACCAGATTATCAGAGGTTCACAGAAAGGCAGCACATCAACAGGCGAGTCCACATCATTACTGAGGTTTGCTCAATTTCATTTTATTTTCTTCTTTTTCTTAAGAGTAAAAATATATATATACACACACACACATATATATACCGACTATATCATCTGACTATTCACTGTTTATTTTTACGTATTCACATGTGCCCTAGAGGAATTCTGGACTTTGAACATGCAATTTTTGCAATTAGATAGACTGTATTTACCATTGAATCACGTTTATTTATGGACATCAAAGGCATTTAACCCGTTATCAATGTATAATTTTCCAATTCAAGATGTCTGCCACGTGTAATCCGTAAGTCCCCTTTTCCATGTTTGCTTTCTTGTTACTGATTTCCATGACCACTATAAGTTCGGCTGTCATTGGTTGCACAAAGTTCACGTGATCAAGCTTGTCTAAAGCGAAACGCTTTGTGAATAAACAGCGGTATTTGATTTCTATACGGAGTTGGTGTTTCTGAGAGCGCACTTATTGAGGATTAACGCAATATATATATATATACACATATATATATACACATATATATACACATATACATTACCTACTGGCGTTCGCCAGTAGGTAGTTATAGTTAGGACCCCTTTTCCATAGGAAAACCTCAACATTCTATTTTGAATAACTTTGGCGCCGGTTGATGAATCCTCGCGAATTTCTCAAAATAGGTGGGGCGCTACGCTCCGCTCCTACCCTGAAAGTCTCGGGGGGATTCGTCAAGCGGGGGCTGAGATAAAAGGGGGGTCCCAAAACACGTTTTTCCCATGCATTTTTCCATAGGACCTTTAGAACGAGCTACAGCCCGAACGGCTGAACAGAATTACTAGAAATTTGGCAGAGAGGTAGTCCTCAGGTCAAGGAAGTGCCTTTTGTAGGTTTGGTGTAAATCTGTTCAGTAGATTCTGAGAAAATAGCCTTTAAATCAATATATATATCTGAGCCCGCTTACGGTACGCTTACCGTACGCTTACCGTAAGCGTACGGTGGCGTGCGCGAGCGCGATTCTGATTGGCTCTTAGATCTTAGTAAACATTCGAATCGGCCGAAACCAGGAAGCGGCGTCCGCCATTTTGTCTCTCGCACTGAGTGTTGTTTATCAAACATGATGGCCAAAAACATGTTACTGGGCTGTTATGACAACTCCCTCCCACATAGTCATGTTGAGGGAGTCCCCAAACATCCCCCAAGAGCAAAAACGGTTTTATTTTTTTTTCGGCAATTTCGCCGAGTACGCTTACCGTACGCTTACCGTAAGCGTACGGTAAAAAAAAAAAAAACACTATCCACACTTACCCCACCCCCTGTGCTTTTGGTGGCCGTAGGCCACCAAATGTACAGGGCTTATTAATAGGTAAAAAAAACTAAATTTTGGCAACATGAAATTATAAAATCGAAATAAAAAAAACACTATCCACATTGACCCCACCCCCTGTGCTTTTGGTGGCCGAAGGCCATCAAATGTACAGGGCTTATTAAAGTTGATAAAAACCGTGCACGGAACGAACTGCGTTTAGTGGGCGCGCACGCCTCGAATGGCGTAAAGTAACTTAGCATTTAAAAAACCGTACAAATTCACTGAAAAAACCATAGGTTTCACACACGTTATAGTTAGGAATTAGCATTTAAAAAACCTTGCAAATTCACTGAAAAAACCATAGGTTTCACACATGTTATAGTTAGCGGAAATTTTACTGATAAAAAACCAGTGAAATTGCCCCGTTATAGTTAGTGCTGGCAACTATAACTCACGCGACCGCAATCTTCTGCTGATGACATATGTGTCTTTATGAAAAAAAAATATTTGTAATATATGTATAGCTAAAAATGTATGGAAGAAGACATGGGCAAATAAGTGTCTAAATACAGTATTAGCATCAGCAGAGGATTGCGGTCGCGTGAGTTATAGTTGCCAGCACTAACTATAACGGGGCAATTTCACTGGTTTTTTATCAGTAAAATTTCCGCTAACTATAACATGTGTGAAACCTATGGTTTTTTCAGTGAATATATATATACATATATATACACATATATATATACGGTGACACCGTGATAAAACTGCAAAGCGAAACGCGTTGGTGAGGCGCTACCTTGCCCATTAAATCTTGCAACATACACTCCTGAGTGTCCTGGTTTTCTTTTGGAAACGCAAAAGTTGGTGGTGAATATATATATACACATATATACATACATATACATACATATACATACATATACATACGTATATATACATATATACATACATATATATACATATATACATACATATATACACATACATACATATATACATACATATACATATATACATACCTATACATATATACACATATATACATACACATATATACATACATATATATATACACATATATACATACATACATACACATATATACATACGGTGACACCGTGATAAAGCTGCAAAGCGAAACACGTTGGTGAGGCGCTACCTTGCCCATAAAATCTTGCAACATACACTCCTGAGTGTCCTGGTTTTCTTTTGGTAACGCAAAAGTTGGTGGGGAATATATATCTACACATATATATATTCAATGAAAAAACCAAAGGTTTCACACATGTTATAGTTAGCTGGACATTTCACTCGTAAAAAACCAATGAAATTCCCCCGTTATAGTTAGTTCAGCTAACTATAACTCGCGCGCCCGCAATGCACTGCTGATGACGTCACATATTACGTCACTCATGACATGGTCAGTGACATCACTCATGACATCACTGATGACATCTCAAATGACATCACTGATGACATCACTGATGACATCATCCAGTGAATGTGTGTGTTTCTGAAAATTAAATATGTTTTATATATGTATATCTCAAGGTCGATGGAAGAATAAATGGGTATATAAGTGTCTAAATGGATGATTTGTTTTTGAAAAATTGATTGTGTAACTGACTGATTAAGTGTATCATAGTGAATACATGGCTTAGTGAGTAATGTTTAAATATGTAAATATCTGTATCAGTCTCTCACTTTGTGTATAAGTGGCTGCATGGGTTGGTGAGTAGCTACATGGGTGTCTATATAGGTTATTAGTTGGTTTTATGAGTATCAGTCTGAGTGTCTGCATGGTTCGGTGGGGGTATTACGTAGTGCATAGGTGCATGAATGAATGACTCACTCTTTGTATGTGTTGAAGACAGCATGTGTGCAGGACTCTATGGGTGGATGAGTGAGTGTATGGGTGTGTTAGTGAGTGAATGACTGTCTCAATAGTGTCTTTATGAGTAACTACATATGTTTTAAACTAGTATATGTGACTATTGGTGTATATAAGCGAGTATATGTGAGAGTGAGAGATTGAAAGAGTTCCTGTATGAATAAGTATGTGTTTCTATAAGTGATTGTTTAAAAGACTAAGTATGTGTAAGTTTCCGTAGAAGTAAGTGTGGTGGTGTGTGTATAACTGTATATGCAAGTAAATGTATGTTTGATTCTTTTTTAGCATGAGTGACTATGTGTGTGAGTACCTCTATGGATGAGTGGCATTGTGTAACAGGATGTATAGGTGTATGAGTACATATGATGAGTGAGTACATGTATGAGTGACTGTATAGGACTGTTGGTGAATGAGTGGATGTGTATGTGGATCTTAGAATTACTGTATAGGTTGTTGTAACTGGTATTGGTATGTCCATTGTTTTTAAAATTTTAATTTCTATTTTTGAATGTGTGTATCAAAGGTTATATTAGGGGAAGAGGAGGTCTGCCACTCTATCACAAGGATGATGTCATCAGTGATGTCATCAGTGATGTCATTTGAGATGTCATCAGTGATGTCATGAGTGATGTCACTGACCATGTCATGAGTGATGTAATATGTGACGTCATCAGCAGTGCATTGCGGGCGCGCGAGTTATAGTTAGCTGAACTAACTATAACGGGGGAATTTCATTGGTTTTTTACGAGTGAAATGTCCAGCTAACTATAACATGTGTGAAACCTTTGGTTTTTTCATTGAATTTCTAAGGTTTTTTAAATACTAATTCCTAACTATAACGTGTGTGAAACCCATGGTTTTTTCAGTGAATTTGCAAGGTTTTTTAAATGCTAATTCCTAACTATAAAGTGTGTGAAACCCATGGTTTTTTCAGTGAATTTGCAAGGTTTTTTAAATGCTATTTTTTTTTTTTTTCTTCTATTTTTTTAAACATATTTTTATTTTAATTTTCTATCCTTTTTTAAAGACTATGGTTAAATTTTTAAAATTCTATAATATGTTTTTTTTAATATATTTTATAAAATAAACATGTAAAATTTATTTGCAATACATTTTTTCCTTTTTTTTATTTTTTTTTTTAGTACGCGTACCGTAAGCTTACGGTAAGCGTACGGTTTACGCAACGTCCGTAATTTATCTACGCTGTTTGCGTATATTTACGCAATTTGCGTAGCCGCGCGTACTCTGCGTGGGACGTGTACGCGTGTACGCTACACGCGCACGTTACGCGGAAGTGTCGGGGAGTGACTGTTAAGCGCATGCGCGCAAGCGCGTGTCTTTTTTACGCGCATGCGTACTTTTTCCGTAAGCGTACCGTAAGCGTACGGTAGGTCATGTGATCATGAAACACAACTTTTGATTGGTTGAAACTACTTTCAGTTCTAGAACTCTCCTACACCACACCCATTCCCCTCATTTCTGCTTGTGATCCCTTAGGAGAAGGAGCTGGGTTGTCTTTGTGATACGATGGCAGAACAGCAGAGCCCTTCTGAGAGTGAGGCTAGCACTAGCAGCACTACCTTGAGGCAGAGAGCGAGGAAACAAAAGACCTCTTATGTATGGGATTATTTTACTTTTCCTGAAGGCCAGCAAAAGGTAAATGCACCCTTAGTAACTTGTAAGCTGTGTAAGCGTGTACTTTCAAGAGGTAATCCTGACAGGAAGTATTCCTTTGGGAATCATACCATGATGAGACACCTCAAGGATGTACACAGAAGGACACATGCTCGACTTACTGGAGGTAACCCTTCAGTAAGTCAACCAAGCACATCCACAGCAGCTCAGCCTGGACCATCCTCTGCAGGGCCGAGTCCTTCTTCTGCAGGTCAGGTGAGCCCTTCATCTGTGGGGGGAGCATCTCCTTTTGCTGGCCCTCTGGAAATTAACCCTCGATTTCTGAGGGTTGATATTCGATGCGCCTCTTGTCATGATCTAATTTGTCATAGGGAGACCAGTGTTTCCCTAGTGAACAACAAAATAGATCAGCACACTTGTCGCAGAGACTAATTTTCCCAATCTTTCTTTCCTCTGTCCCTGCATGAACACAACGGCTCTTTTAAGAGCCAACCTCATCTTTCATCTTTTTTTTATATATGTTTTTAAAAACTTTTTTTTTTTTTTTTACCGTACGCGTACGGTGCGCGTAATTTTTTTTTTTTTTTTTTAAAAACACTAAAAATCAATTATCACATTACAAGGTCCTTGAGAGACTACAATTAAAAACTGAAAATGTGATTGTGGAGAAGTGGAAAAAAGGGACCATGATATTTTTGACTTACCATACCCACTCAAAAAAATATTTCTTCATTTAAATTTTTTTTTAATTGCATTAAAAATGGTTCTAGTTTTCGAAAATTATCTATCTCAATCATGACATCTCTGCCTGTAATTCCTATATGCACACAGAGTCATGTTTTCACATTAGTCACAAAACGAAATTTCTTTGCCAATTTGAAAGCACACTTACTGCTCTTTTTTTTGGCAAGTGATAATCACTTTTACAGACTGACACATTATGAATCCACTTTTCAGATTTTTTAAAAAGCCCATGTCCAGACTGCTTTTTCAGACCACCACCATGTGTATCCTGGGTGACTGCCTACACTCCAGCAAGGGCAACCAGCCTTAGTGATGCTGAATGTATTTGCATTACAGACTGAAACCTCAAACCCCACTCGCTTGTGAATACTGTGCATGATTCCACATGGTAAGCAGCTGGGTGTGTGCTAAGAGTCTGCTTCTGCACCAAAAAAGGGCTCCCCCTTTCCTACTAATGCAACTGTGAAATCACCAGAGCAAAACGCAATAAATCTCTGCCTGTAATTCCTATTTGCACACAGAGTCATGTTTTCACATTAGTCACAAAACGAAATTTCTTTGCCAATTTGAAAGCACACTTACTGCTCTTTTTTTTTGGCAAGTGATAATCACTTTTACAGACTGACACATTATGAATCCACTTTTCAGATTTTTTAAAAAGCCCATGTCCAGACTGCTTTTTCAGACCACCACCATGTGTAACCTGGGTGACTGCCTACATACCAGCAAGGGCAACCAGCCTTAGTGATGCTGAATGTATTTGCATTACAGACTGAAACCTCAAACCCCACTCGCTTGTGAATACTGTGCATGATTCCACATGGTAAGCAGCTGGGTGTGTGCTAAGAGTCTGCTTCTGCACCAAAAAAGGGCTCCCCCTTTCCTACTAATGCAACTGTGAAATCACCAGAGCAAAACGCAATAAATCTCTGCCTGTAATTCCTATTTGCACACAGAGTCATGTTTTCACATTAGTCACAAAACGAAATTTCTTTGCCAATTTGAAAGCACACTTACTGCTCTTTTTTTTTGGCAAGTGATAATCACTTTTACAGACTGACACATTATGAATCCACTTTTCAGATTTTTTAAAAAGCCCATGTCCAGACTGCTTTTTCAGACCACCACCATGTGTAACCTGGGTGACTGCCTACATACCAGCAAGGGCAACCAGCCTTAGTGATGCTGAATGTATTTGCATTACAGACTGAAACCTCAAACCCCACTCGCTTGTAAATACTGTGCATGATTCTACATGGAAAGCAGCTGGGTGTGTGCTAAGAGTCTGCTTCTGCACCAAAAAATCGCTCCCCCTTTTTCCTACTAATGCAACTGTGAAATCACCAGAGCAAAACGCAATAAATCTCTGCCTGTAATTCCTATTTGCACACAGAGTCATGTTTTCACATTAGTCACAAAACGAAATTTCTTTGCCAATTTGAAAGCACACTTACTGCTCTTTTTTTTGGCAAGTGATAATCACTTTTACAGACTGACACATTATGAATCCACTTTTCAGATTTTTTAAAAAGCCCATGTCCAGACTGCTTTTTCAGACCACCACCATGTGTATCCTGGGTGAATGCCTACACTCCAGCAAGGGCAACCAGCCTTAGTGATGCTGAATGTATTTGCATTACAGACTGAAACCTCAAACCCCACTCGCTTGTAAATACTGTGCATGATTATACATGGAAAGCAGCTGGGTGTGTGCTAAGAGTCTGCTTCTGCACCAAAAAATGGCTCCCCCTTTTTCCTACTAATGCAACTGTGAAATCACCAGAGCAAAACGCAATAAATCTCTGCCTGTAATTCCTATTTGCACACAGAGTCATGTTTTCACATTAGTCACAAAACGAAATTTCTTTGCCAATTTGAAAGCACAGTTACTGCTCTTTTTTTTTTGGCAAGTGATAATCACTTTTACAGACTGACACATTATGAATCCACTTTTCAGATTTTTTAAAAAGCCCATGTCCAGACTGCTTTTTCAGACCACCACCATGTGTATCCTGGGTGACTGCCTACATACCAGCAAGGGCAACCAGCCTTAGTGATGCTGAATGTATTTGCATTACAGACTGAAACCTCAAACCCCACTCGCTTGTAAATACTGTGCATGATTATACATGGAAAGCAGCTGGGTGTGTGCTAAGAGTCTGCTTCTGCACCAAAAAATCGCTCCCCCTTTTTCCTACTAATGCAAATATAAAATTACCAGAGTTGTACACAATAAATCTCTGCCTATATTTCCCAACATGTGTAACCTGGGTGACTGCCTACATTCCAGCAAGGGCAACCAGCCTTAGTGATGCTGAATGTATTTGCATTACTGAGTCCAACCTCAAACCCTTAAACTATTCTTTTTTTATACCAATACACCTTAATTTATCGTGAAAACATAGTCCATATTATTTTACATGTTCCTCACATTTAAATTTCTCCCAAAACAGAAAATAATAAACACAACTTCAACAAAAAGAATTACATTTCTATTATTCATTTCTTAATTTACCATATACATCTCCTCTCAAACTCTAAACTCACCTTTAAAATTAGTTAGTTGTGAAAGAAATGTGGCACTCAAACAGCAGATTATCAGAGCCAGGATCTCTGTTCTCTACACCTCTCTCCTCTCAGCAGAACCAGATAATGGCAAAGTTTCCCTCTATTTTTCCACACATATACATGTAAGTTTCAAATCTCAGTGCTTCCCCCTTTTTTTCAAATGTAATCACACATTTCTATTGGTTGAAAACCAACGCTTTTCCAAAAGTACCCTTCCCCCAACTTGACTTCTGCCTAGTACCCTTCCCCCAACTTGACTTCTGCCTGCTACCATAGCAACAGCTCATGGAACACTGCTGTGTGGAGTTAGGTCAGAAGTTCGCCAAACAATGTTTCAATTCCACAGAGCAAGAGTGCTTGACTTTTCAAACCTTACAGCAAATCCATAGTACTGTTCTTTGGTAACACATTTTTCTGTACCAATACAAAACATGCTTCTATAAATTTACACATACAGCCTAGTTTTTAGTGTAGAATGGTATGAAACAGCCAATCAGTTCTTTTTTTTTATAAAACAATATGTATGCCTCCATTTCCAAACTGTCTTTCATTTCTTTTTACCATTCTACTGAATTACACCTCCTGAGTGCATCCAGATCTCCTTTGAAGATGTTCACAGTGTGGATTGTAGGACACAGCTATGTCTTCTGGAGTGAAAAGTTTGCAGAGAAAACAGGTATTGTGAGAGACCTTGCTTTGCCAAATGTAGACATTAAATGGATTGGTCAGAGAGGGTTAAAGTGGCACCAATTGATGCCATTGGTGAAATCCTTCATGCAAATCCAACACCCTGACCTCATAATAGTGCACTGTGGTGGCAATGACCTAGGCACTTTGACTGGGGTAGGTCTGGAAATGCTTATGAAGGACACCTTTGCACAACTGTTTTCACTTTTCCCTAAAACTGCCTTTGTGTTTTCCAACATATGCCAAAGGCAAAAATTGAACTGGTCCAATCATTTCTGTCCGCAGATTGACAAAGCAAGAAAGCACGTCAACAAATCTGTTTCTGCTTTCCTCCGTGACTATGGTATGGGTTCCATTTACCACAACAACTTGCGTTACGACATGCAAGACATTTATAGAGGAGATGGTGTGCACTTCAATGATGAAGGGAACAGAGTCTTCCTCTTGAACCTTAGACTCTGCATCGGTACTTACTTGTAGGTACCACTAAAAAATAACTTCATAAACACAACGGCTCTTTTTAGAGCCCCCTAATATCTAAACTCTTAAATCTGCATTTCATTTCTTTTTTTTTTTTTTTTGTTACCGTACGCTTACCGTACGCGTACCCCGTGATTTTTTTTAAAATCAATAAATGTTTTCTTTGTACTTTTCTGTCCTTCTTTGACCCCCTCACAAATGTAAGGGGGTCTGTAACTCTCCTCCTTGCCCCCTTTTCTTGTTATCACTCTTTTTTTTCTGAGTGAAACACACGAAATGGCGGCCGCCGCTTCCTGGTTTCGGCCGATTCGAATGTTTACTAAGATCTAAGAGCCAATCAGAATCGCGCTCGCGCACGCCACCGTACGCGTACGGTAAGCGTACCGTAAGCGTACCGTAAGCTGGCTCATATATATATATTGATTTAAAGGCTATTTTCTCAGAATCTACTGAACAGATTTACACCAAACCTACAAAAGGCACTTCCTTGACCTGAGGACTACCTCTCTGCCAAATTTCTAGTAATTCTGTTCAGCCGTTCGGGCTGTAGCCCTGTCTAAAGGTCCTATGGAAAAATGCATGGGAAAAAAGCGTTTTGGGACCCCCTTTTATCTCAGCCCCCGCTTGACGAATCCCCCCGAGACTTTCAGGGTAGGAGCGGAGCGTAGCGCCCCACCTATTTTGAGAAATTCGCGAGGATTCGTCGACCGGCGCCAAAGTTATTCAAAATAGAATGTTGCGGATTTCCTATGGAAACGTGGTCCTAACTATAACTACCTACTGGCGACCGCCAGTAGGTAATATATATACACATATATACATACATATATATACATACACATATATATATATATATACACATATATACATGCACATATATACATATATATACACATATATACATGCACATATATACATGCACATACATACACATACATATATACATACATACATATATACATACACATATATACATACATACACATATATACATACATACACATATATACATACATACATATACATATATACATATATATCGATTCCCTCACACAGCAAGGCAAGGATTGATGATGCCGTGTACTGGCCACAAATAAATTTATTTGGACAGCTGATAAGACGCGTTACACCTGTCCAACCTTGGTGAACAAGCCTGCTGGACAGGTGAAATGCGTCTTATTAGCTGTCCAAATAAATGTATTTGTGGCCAGTACACGGCGGCGTCAATCCTTGACTTGCTGTGTGAGTGAATCGCTATATTTTCTGGACCGTGCTTGGGTGGTCCAATTCCCGACGACGCACCCGCTGTTCAGGTATCGCGGCGGCTGTACCGAAGCGTGGAGGAGAGATAGATAGATATATAGATATATATATATATATATATTTTTTTTTTATTATTATTATTTTTTTTTATTATTTGATAAAAAAATAACTCCTTTCTACATCTGCCTGTCCCTCACTGACTCATCCCAGACCTTTCTGCCTACTATGAACAGCCAAACATTGTTTCAAACTCTACCTTCCTCCCATCCAATTCAGCCAATAAAAAGGCATGCATTTCTGCAACTACCAGTACCATATCACATCTTCCTTATAGTAACCCACTCATCTATCCCTATTCAAAGCACTAGAGTAAATGCATGAGTTTGCAATAGCACAAGCCTTACCAAATTTACCACAAATAATCCTACAAGGGAAAAAGTAGCACATATTACCAATTTACTACTTATTTAGCCTTGGGTTCCGGGGTAACTCTACTGGCTGCAAATTGTTTCAACGCCTCGTCAGAGGTAGTAGGCGTTTTAATGATAAAATTTGCAATCACCATGGGTGGGACATGGATTAGAAAATACAGTGGACAAAGAAACAAAAATGTAATCTGGCTGGGGGAATGCTTTGAGAAGTGCACTGCACATTGCGACAGTGCGCTTTTTAGGGGTTAGCCTCGCCAAGTGACTTTACCTGCCCTTCCCAAGCTGATAGGCACTCTATTAGCCTAGTGTCAGCGGTTCAGGCCAGGAAGGGACATGAGAGCAGTGAATGACATAATTGACATTACACAGCATGAACTGGACAGGAAGGTTATTAAATCGAGGCGCATTTAAGAACCACCTTGTACCTCAGGTCCCTGTTATTGCGTTTATTGTTTTCTCGAATAACAAGGCCGTCACTTGAAAGCTGCAGGAAGGCGCAGATTGTGAAAGTCACGCGCTGACAGGGTTCAGCACGTTCCCCGGAGAGCTGTAAATGACTCCTCACACTTCACCTCGGATACAGGACCAGTCATGAACGTTGCCCCGCAATCCCGAGGGCTGGCGCGATATTGGCGGGCTTTAAGGCTGGAGGCTGATTGATAGGAATGGAGGGATACAAAAAACAACAACCGGAAATGGCCGTGCGAGATGGGACCAACGACTTGGTTAAAATCAGTGAGCAGGTACAGTGTATATCCATGACAACGTGCACACTATTTATGTGTTTATCTATTTATGATAAGGTCTTCACCCGTCACACAGAGCGCAATTTTAAGCATTTTATTTGTATTCTCACTTTTTGTAATGGGGCGGGGATTCTCTCTTCTTCGAATAGCTCCCTAAATTTAGAGGAAACAAAGTTAACGTTTGTTAAGCACCGACACACTGAGGGAAAAAAACACACTGGCGCGTATTTAACATTACAGCTTATAAATTATGCTGAAATATATACTCCAATAAATGTACTGCATAACTAACTGGCTTTTAATTCGAGTGCGTTCTGCACTTCCCTTCTTCTTTTGAAGGTGTCGAGACATAATTTCTCTCCGAGGTGTAAGGTTAAATATTATATTGATGCAACTATGGATCTGAGGGAATTAGAAACCGTGTAGAGTCTAAAAATATTGCTCTGTGCTGGGAAATGAGCTCCCGAGCTGCAGTTGTTTATTCCATTTTTCCAGTAACAATGGCCCGGGGTGGGATGATCCGCCGGTTCCCCCCCTGGATGGCTCCACGCTGTCCCAGGTTTCAGCTTTCTCTGCTCGGTGCCCCGTATGATCTGAACGCGCGCCTGGAATTCTGGAGTCCATTTGTGGAAACGGCTACGTAAAGCTGCTTACACTCAGCAGTGAGGGAGGGAGGCCGAGTCCAGTTTCAAAGGGTTTTCAGAGGGACGCTACGCAGGCCGACGCTCAGGTACCTGTACACCCAATGCCGGACCAGAGTTCCTCTATGGTAACGTTAATTCTTTTGAATAGTTACCCCTGAGATTCATAGCTTTTAAACTCGAGCTACTGTAGTGGTGTACGTTACTACAGATAGCAGCACAATAAACACAGTTTAAATATAGGCTTTCCTAGAGGTTGCCAAATACCTATCTTTAAAGTATTTTATATAATTCAGTTGTTTGAGGAAATAGTTAACAAGTGTTTTCACGGATGCGCCCGCATGCACACACTCACTATATATGCACACATTCACTGTTTATATACACATAACACCGTAGACATATTAGAAGATACTAATAAGCAGGAAGTGTAGCCATACTGTCTTGCGAGAGGTCGGGAAACTTTTCTCCAGACAAGAAGACTTCAGTATGCACGGGAGTGGTACCACTTGTTCTAGAAGCTTCTATAAATTCATACATCTGCACAATAGCATTCTGGCAGTAGCCTGGAGCTTTTAGTTCTGATAAGTGCAATCACACTCTTAATGTTGCAGTGTCATTTGATATTCCGGAGTCGAGGTGACCACCATTGATGCTTATTTTCATATATATTCTGTAAAAAGTGCTAAACTACCCCTTCTAAAAGCACCATCTGATTAGATGAAGGTATGATATGACTGATACAGGTGAAGACAGGTCTTTGAGGTTCGTCTGACTTTCAAATGCTTGAATTGTTAATGCAGTGTTTCAGGAATAGAATTTCAGAAGAAGGCAACCTTAACATAAATATCCGATTAAGCGTCTCAGAGCTGAAGGTAGGAGGTGATGCAGCCATGGTGCACTGGGATCCATTGGCAAGCAGGGTTCTCCAAAGTTGGTCTTGGAGGGCCGGATCCATGCCAGATTTTGAGTATATCCCCATTTAGATAAATGTATTCTCCTTAACAATTTGGCATGGATCCGGCCCTCCAGGACCGGCTTTGGAGAACCTTGAGCAATATGGTCAAGATGCTAAGAACTAGCATGTTAAGTGCCTTATGTATCTGGCATAACAGCTTGTTACTGATCCGCCTAGGAACAGGTAGCTTAATCGAGGGATGCCAACACAGGCTACAACAATCACTGCTCTTCTAATTCTACAAAATAAGGGTTGTGCAGTTTAAAATACCTGTAGTCTGTCAATCACAATTCAGTAGTCTGAGATAGGCTGCAAAGTTCCTAAGGCTCACGTTTACGTGTGACGCAGCCTCTGGAACACCCTACTCAAAGGTGCTGACTCATCCCAAGTTAAAAGATGCATATACATTGCCATTTGAAACTCACTGGGAAAAATAGCAGCAATCTTCAGAGTATAATCCAAGATTCCTTATTTCTGAGACAGGGGCAGGGGGGATACCAAACCGAATGTGCCAGAAACTGAATGCCCATCACAGAGTAATAGGCTAGGAGAATTTGTCTTCGGGCATTCAAACTATATACATAACGTCAGTTCATTCAAAGTTAATTTTTTGTGTGTAAATCTTAAAACTAGCAATTTACACTTTAACATTAAACGGACCAACTTAAAAAAATCAATCAATAAAGAGTCACACAGATACAATAAAATCTCTTCAGATTTATGTGAAATACTTGCCCTCTTATTTATTTTTATGGGAAATTTCTGGCTTGAGGTTATGTAGTGTTGACAATAAAATAAAAAGTGCATTGACATGTGACTAGATGGGCTGGCACAAGAACATGAATAATTGTCATCGGTTTCATATGAAAGGTTAACAATTAAATAGCGGAGCACTTCTAATGTATACATATTGATTTTCTGTCTCAATACTGTGGAATGGGAGAATAATGTTTCATATAATATTGGTTGTATCAACATAAACTAGGGGGCTTGAAGGAGAAAGTGAACAATATGTATACATTAGGAGAACTTCGTTATTTAATTGTTAACATGTGGTTTGGGCTATGATCAATGATCTTCGCCGGTCTAGCTGGGACACATCGTGGCGACAGGTGTGTCAATAGTGTTTAGAGCACCACTGTTGTCTGTACTACAACGCCCTGATGATAATGATGTGTGACATTTGTACCACTGTTGCCTCTTTTTGTATGTAAATCATATGAAAGGTTAGTTTGTGCCTTTAGATGGTGAACTGTGCCACATCCAAATCTCACCAATAAATATCTTTCATAAGGCTGCACAGTTAACATGAAGTATGGTTCCATCCCAAAGGTAGTCTTGGAGAGTTCCGCTGTTACTGAAGCCATGTATCGATTTATTTATTAAACGGAGGATCCCTTTCGCTCGAACTTCAGGCAACAAACAACTTCAAATCCCACATTGTCTTCAGCCCCTACATTTTCCGCCTTACTAAACAGGTCAAGGTAATCTAGGGCCATGGCCCAGTGGCAAATTTAATGTAATTTAACGAAGGCATTTTATGCCAGAAGTCGAGTCAACCAATAAGCAACTATTTCCCTATGTATTCTTGCACCAGGATTCGCCCACAAACACATCCCTAACAAGAAGGGCAGCACGTTAAAACCATCCTTGAGACGGGGGATTAACGCAGGCTCCTGCAACCCCTATGGTGCAGGGGGGACCTCTCTGTGGGAACCCAAACAGACCAAGGTGAATACATATCTGTGAGACATTAAAGGCTCGGGCACACTCATCACATTCTGCAGGGTTTGGGGGGGGAATCATTTTGTGTTACACCACTGCCTTGAGATAGCTGGGGCAGTGGCATAACAAAACTTGCCCCCCCCCCCCCCTTCCGGGTTTAATCAGGAGTTCCCACAAGTTTGACAAGTTTATTTATTTTGCAGAGTTACTTAACCCTTTCGCTGCGGCGGGAATTCCGCCGCAGCGCTGGGGGGGGTTTGGGGACAGTGCGGTGGCGCGGTGCTCATGACGGAGCCACTCCGTCATGAGCCACGGTTGAGCTGTGCTCATGACGGAGTGGTTCCGTCATGACTCCGCCCACTGCGCTAATCGCCCGCACAAGCGGGGAATTAGCGCCGCGTGGGCGGCGCGGCCACCAACGGCCGCAGCATGACGGAACCACTCCGTCATGAGCACACGGCGACCGTGGCTCATGACGGAGTGGTTCCGTCATGAGTGGGGAAGGGGTTAAAACCATTGCAATGCACGCAAAAAATAAAAACCATATGTAAAAAATTAGTTCGAAATGATAAAATATAGTCATAATTAACTATAAAAACAATTCCATTGCTAGCAGGTTAAAAAAATACCAATTAAATGTACCAAGAGCAGTCATTATAAGTGGCCCAGTCAATGTGGCGACTGTTACTCCCACTAAGAGATTAAAATAAATTGTCTAATGGCCCCTTTGCCCCAAAGAAAAAGCTTTAGTGAACGTTTGGCATTTTTGCCCTGGCCGCTTCAAGAAATCTGACTAATCTGGAGTTCATTTGTGGTACTGTTGGATCGAAGCAAGCCATAACTGCTTGCCTCCTTGTCCGAATTCCCCTTTGGTTGAAGGGGTTTTTTAACAGTCGCCTCCTTTCCTGAAGCATCTCCGTGCAAGAACATATGGTATGGATAATGTCACCCTGACCATTTTTGCACAAACTGCATGCTGTAAAAGTCTGCACCCTTTTCCATGGTGGAAGATGCTGCGTGCGTGGTATCACTCCAAGTCGTAGCTTTAAGAATTTTAATTTCTGTGCTTTTGGATAGCCCAGATTGAAATATTGTTGGGGGGCTAGGATCTTGTAAGAATTCAGAGTCATCCAGGCATGAGCTCTAGCTGAAAAAGCTGTTTTTCCCCCACCAGTGACTGTTTTTTCAGCGACTTCCAGACTAATTTCTTCAGAGTTGAGAGGTGGCACTGTGTGTTCCATAGGGACGATAAGCCTGTGTTTGCCAGTGCCTCCTGAAGATACATTCTTGCGGGCTAAATCTCCCTCTGTTGGAGATCTTGCCACAGAAGATGGTTTAGTGATTTAGGGGTTGATGTTCTAATTTTATTCCAGCAGTTAATATATGCTCCATATCTGGCCCAGGTTTGCTTTAACAGGCCAAACTCCAGTCTAAGTTGCACCGTGGAGGTATAGTTCGGGAGGCTGAACATAGTTCTGTATGCTTTTACTAGTGTTTTATCCCAAAGATTGGCACCTCTCCCTCGCAAAGCTTCACTACCAGAGGTGATTGTTGGGAGAACTTTAGCTTGTGCTACCATTAGAAGAGGGCTCAGCGTTGGTCCCAATAGTTTGGCTGATAAACTTTTCAAAGTTAAGGCAAGGATCATCCCTTTCCTTTTGATCTCTTCTTGTTGACAGGTAAATGATCCTTCTTTGTCTAAGTAGACACCCAGATACAAGTCTCTGCTGGTTCAATTTGTGAGCCCCCCCAGATGCCAGAGGTGCCTTTTTCTTTGTTTGTTGTTAATTGTCATGGTCCTGGTTTTGTTTAATTTAATTAAAAGTCTATTTTCTTCTGTGTATTCCTGCAGACCGTTAAGGAGATGTTGCAGGCCAACTACCGAATGGCTGAGCAGGACTACGTCGTTCGTGTATAGTAAGTTGGACAAGGTAGTATCCCCCAGTCTGGGTTCGTGGGAGTTACAGATGTTAAGGATCTGTGGTAAGTCTGCCATGAATAAGTTAAATAAGATAGGAGCCAGCACGCAGCCCTGTTGGAGTCCTTTCGTTGTTTTTACTTTCCTTGAGAGATGAGACCCTGATCCTAATTTCACATGTACCCAGGTGTCGGTATGTAAAAGCATTAAAATTGATAGAAGAGCGTTTAGAATGCCCCATCTGGCTAACTTGGTCCACAGTTTAGACCTCTCCACATTATCAAATGCTGCGCTAAAGTCGATAAAACAGACGTGCAGCTGTGTTTTTGTTGTGTCCATAATCAGCGAGATTGCCAGGATGTTGGATATCGTGCCAGAATTTTTCCAGAAGCCTGTCCGATTTAGTGGTATTATTTAATTGTTTTCTGCCCAAGTTGTAAGTTCATCTAGCAGTGTACCCGCAAAATATTTGTCCTTATTATAGATCAATGCCACTACCGATAATTGGCTGGCAGAGCCTTACTGCCACTTATATGGATCGGGATAATCGTTGAACCTTTCCAGGAGTCTGGAAAGATGCCCAGTAATCTTACTTCCTGAAATAATGGATGGAGTATTTTTGCCCATTCTTCCAGCCTATGTTTGAAAACTGCAGGCGAGATTCCATTCGGGCCAGGCGCTCCTTCCTTTCTTCCCTTCTTCCCTTCCTGATCTGTTTCCTGATTGTTATATGCTCAGTGGCCGGTGACCCTTTCTCGTGATGGTGGGTTAAACCAGTAGATTTGGATATGTCTCTTGCCGTTGGTCAGGAGACAACAGGGCAGACAGGGAAATCATTGGTGCCTCTTTCCCTTCTTCCGGTATTGGTATGGTGTTCATCCAAGTCTGCTCTACTCTGTTCTAGTTTAGGCAGACTATTAGTTTGACTGTTGAAGTGGGAATTTAAGTAGCTTGCCCAGGTTTCCTCCAAAATGTGGGAAGAAAGGCCCCCATGATGCGGGTGGATGATTGTATTTACTGATTTCCAGAAGTGATCACTGGCATTATGCTTTATATTGTGCAGTAGTTTTGCCCAGAAGTCCTGTTCGTAGTTGTTGTTAATATTATATTTCAGCTTCTTTAGTTTAGTTCTTTGTTGCCGCAGGGATGAAAGGAGCAATGTATTCCCTTGATCGTTTCTCAGTGATCTTATGGAGCCATTTATCATTTTCTTAAGGGTTTTTATTTGCACTCTTTGAGCCTTAGTTATCTTTTTCTCTTGTATGGGAACCAGAAGACTCCTCGTTTTTATTTCCGTAGTCTTTAGATTGCTTAGGTTAGTGGTGAAACATTCCCAGGTTTGTATCAGATCTTTTTCAAGAGGTTGTGCAAGTAAAAGGTTGATTGCTGTGTCTGTTAAGGACTCTATGCTTTCTGCAGTATACTTGATCCTTTTGTAATTTATCGTGTAGCTTGAGCCTAGGTGTAGGGCAGGGTGAATGCCAGACAGGGCAGTTGCCGCTAAAGTAATCTCTTGTGGACGGTGACCACTGTCCCCCTTGCCGCCCATTCTGAAGCCTGTTACGTATGAGAACAGCGAAAGACTAACAAAAGTATAATCTAAAAGCGAGCTTGTTAGTTCAGTGTAATAGCTTGCCACTGGAGGAGTGTCGTCGACTGATCTTCCATTAAGGGCTCTGAGATTAAGATGTTCTAATTCTTCCAAGAGGAATCTATTTTCCCTATTAGGCCTCCCATACATAAAGGTCCCTTGTATTGGTATGTTATAGTTTGAGGATTGGAGGCAAACTTCATTTGCTTTGGATGATCCCATTAAATATTGATTCAAGTCCCCAGGTAGTATAAGGTTTGGAATTTCGGCAGTGCCAATATAAGTGGTTGTTTGATCAGTTAACTTCGCCGAGTCGCTTGCGGTCCATTTTGGGTGGATATATACATTGAAGAGTGTTACTTCATTGTGCACCCCTGCCAGAGAAAAAGTACGTTTAACCGCTAGAGCTACATTTGTTTCCAGGCCGGTTTCCACAGCTGTTGGTATAGAAGTTGTTGAGATGTAGGTTGCCAGCCCCCCTGAGGGATGACCTGTTTTACTACCTCTAACGGCTGGACGGTCAAAGTAAAGAAACCTGTGTATGTGTAGTGGTTCCATAAGCCATGTTTCCTGTAGCATAATATTATCAAAGTTGTTAAGATATTGCAGGAATTCTGGATCAGGAATTATTTAGGCTAGGCCATTAATGTTCCATGAGCACAGACGAATCACAGGTTCTTTTTGTCGATTCTTGGTGGGGTTTGAGTGGCTATGATGTCCTTGAATTGCTGCGGCAAGATTTATAGTTATTATATTTGGGTCAGCATACCGCAAACTGTCTCCTCGTGACGTTTCAGCCCTAGGAGATCTGTGTTGTGCACCTTGGTTAAACATCCTTAGTGGCGCAGAGTAACCCAGTGCCCCTCTTAACACGGAGGTTGTAGGCCTTGAGCATTCCTTGAGACCTAACCTAGGGCTCGAGATTGAGAGGGGTGCTGGGTAAGCTGGAGGGTGGTAGGGGGAGACTTGTATGCCCCAGTCTTTGAAGATGAGGTGCTGGTTTAATACTCTCTGGGCTATTGCGGCTGTTTTCCACAATGCCCTTGTTACTTCCGGCATGGCAGGGTTTTCTGGTGTAAGAAACTCTATTGCGAGTAGATCGGTTGTGTTCAGGTCTGCTAGGATAGGTATGGCCCGAAGTAATTTCAGAACTTTGCCCCTGTTCAATATGTCATGACGTCCTTTTGACGTATACTCTGATTTGAGCAGTGTGTATCTCAAGGCGGATGCAAATCGTTTGGGGAATAAGAAATCATTTCGACAGACCCCGTCTGTTTAGCAGCGGGGTTTTGTTGTGTTAGTTGGAGGGGCTCAATCTAGTCTAATAGCACATCTGATCAACTAGTGTTAAAATCTCTTTCCGTGTTTATTCTTAAGGTTGAAGTTCCAAATGGACTCTGTTGTTGCCAGGGGTGAGAAGCCTGAGGAAGTTGGTCCGGGGCTATCCTCACTTGCTTCCCTTCCATTGGAGTTCTCGCAATCTGGGTTGTCGAGTTCATTCGCATTGTTGTTTGGTCATTGCCAACAAGACGGACGGTGGAGACTTGCCCTGTTAGATACGAGCTGGACTCCTGATTGCTTTCCTTTGCTTGGACCGTAGATTTTTTGATTTTCATCAAGCCCTGCAGGCCAGTTGGAGTTGGGTATTGAGGTTTGTAGCGAATGTTCGAGAGCTGGACTGGTGGCAACTTTGTCACTTTCAGACCTGGGAGCCACCCTAACATGCTTCAAGATCCTGTCCCCTGTGCCTGCTGAAGGCTCTCCAATGTTATTGGTGCAAGAGTATGCTACTATGTCTTGGCAGTTGTTAGTCTGAGCCAGATCATTATCTTGCTTGTCCCCCTCTTTTGGTGCGGCGATTGATTCAGGGCATTGTTTGCTGAAAATTGAATAGGTGGCTACTTGATTAAGAAGGAGTAGTTTTTGAGTGCGACCTTTTCTTTTCAGCTGACGGCGTTGTTTAGCGTTTGTTTTGGTCGCATCTAATATGAGTGAAGCTGGCTTTGAAGGGTCGGCACTACTACCGAAGATACCCACTCCTAGCTGTGCATCGGTTTCAATGCCCTTGCTGATCTGTTCTGAGTTGCTGCCAACCGTCGGGACTGCGGTGGAGCCGTCAGCGATGCGACCAGCGCTGGCGGAGCAGGCCGATTTGCTCTTCAGCTCATCGAGCACGGTGGAGAGCATAGTCGGGAGAGTTGCCAGCTTATCCACAATCTGGCTGCACCCGCAATGAAGGTATGTCTCAGTTTGTGCCCTTCTTATTAGTCCGTTGAGACACCCCAGTTTTTCATGAATCCCTGCTATAAACACTGCCAGAGTGTTTAGTAAGGAGAGCTGTATATCCATCTTGTCTGATTGATATTGAAGCGCCTCTACTGACAGTTGCATAGTTTTTAGGAGAGAGGCCCAAGCACTCCCATCATGCGCATTTGGATCCCCCAGCCCCTTTGGCCCCACTTTCTCCTCTCCCCACAAGAGCTGTTTGCCAGCTAAAGGTGAATGCAAGTGCTTCCTCTTCTCCGTGAGAGTTCCCATGTGACTGTCTGGGAATATGCTGCCAGCATGTCCTCCCATTCTTGTGTTCCTGGATAAGATAGGATTGCCCTTCCTTCGTCCTGCTTTGAGACATTTAGAATGGCTGACGGGAGTGTCGTGACTGGACTGGCTTGTCTGATGGGACTGAGATCGCACTTAACTGTATTAGCTATATCGCCGCTAGGTAAATTTAGGGTCTGAGGTCCGATGGCGAATCCTTCGGCTGTCTGTAAGAAGTGATGGTTAGTCAGCTTTTCTTCTAGGCTAGATGAGTCTAGCCAAGACTGTTCGCTCCAGTTAGTCTGGATGGGATGTCTTTTTCCTTGGCCAGTAAATGGCCTACTCCTGCTGAGGTCGTCAGTGCTTGCGCAGTCTGAAGTACAGCTGTTGTTGAAATTGGAGTTGTTGCCGTTATTGAGTCGGCTGGGGTTGTTGGAGCCTGAACTTCTGCTTGCTGAAATTTATGAAGTCCTAGAGAGCCTGTTGATAAAACAGAGTGCATCTGAGTTCCTCCAGGGCAAAGCAAATCTCCTGCAAACAACTTATGCTGCGCCTTATGCTGCACCTTGGAGCTGATTGAAGGACTAGTTAAAGGGGATGAAGCTACTAAATTATTCTGAGTATTGCTCTGTATTGTTTTGTTGTGTGACACTTCTTTGGTGTATTCCGCTGTCGATGTTATGATGAATGGAAATGAAGGTGTTGTTGAAATCTCAGTAGATTGGGCCGAAGCTTGGATATCGACTTGTGCTGTGATTTGCTGTTTTAGCTGAGTTGGCTGAGTTGACTGAATTGACTGCCCTGTTGATGATTCCAATACTGATGTTTGGTCTGGTGAAAGAGGGGTCTGAAGACCTTTCACTGTGGCGTTACTTGAATAAAGAGCGGCACCAATGTCTTTAATGAAACTGAATTGTGTGTAGATTTTGGGTTGAATTAGGGGGGCAATAGGTTTCCCTCCTAGCAACCCGCCTACAGTTGGGTCACCTTCTGTCGAGATTAGAGCAATCTCGTCGCTAGTCCGATCTGTGGAGGGGCCAGCCTTGCCTTTTCTTCTTCGCCCTGTAGTCTTAGGGCGGGCGGTCTCCCGTACTCAGCCCGACCTCATACCATGCAGCGGCTACCTGGGCGAGCCGGGCAGGGTTGGATATGAAGTTGAAATTGCTCAGTTCACAGTGCGAGTGCTTTGCGCTGCTTTATCTGTTAGTATCCAACTTCCCCAGCGCTCCACTGCCACCAAGGAAGCAGCTCTTCAGGACTATTCAGGATTATTCAGGACTGGTCCAATCTGATCCTGTCTCCAATTATCCGGGCTTTTCTCTGGTTCCGGTCAGAACACAGATCTGCAGAACCTTAACAAATCTTGGGCCACAGTCGCTCAGATCGACAGGCAGAGGTGCAGAGGTGCTTGCACTCACCAAATGGAGAGGCTCCAGTGGTCACGATGAGCCTTGAGGCAGGTTCTACCTTTGAGCGTGTCCCCGCACCCCCAAGCGGATCTGGCATGCTGGGTCTAAGTCTAGGTGCTGACTAGGTACTGTCAGGAGTATTGCTGTCGCTGTTACTGCCCGGGGGGGGTTGATTCCTCACCTTATCATTGTACTTGTGGAGATGCACCTGCTCCTGCTCCGCTCTGCACACCGTCCTCACCTCCGCTAAACACCGCTAGTTTCCACCACCATTGCTGGGGCTGTGGGCTGCAGACTGCTGCAGACCGTGGGTTGTGGTTACCGCTACGGGGGCGCGAGATGAGCGAGATGCTTCGGGGAGGCCGGATACTCTAGCAGCCCCCACTGGCTCCCTTGTAGGTAGTCTCAGCCTCCACGGATAGCGCTGTGTTTTCAGGTGTTCTCAGGCCAGCGTATTGATTTGAGGGTGCCCCTATGCAGCTCAGTCCCCACACGCACCAGGGGTCTGTGGGGCCCTATGTTATGCCACTGAGCTGAGGCACACTTCTTTGTGCGGCAATTGGCAAGATTGATTTATTTAAGCCAAGAAGTCTCCCTAAAAAGATGTTTTCTGCTATTTGCAGACTGGGTGCATTTATATGATCTCAGACACTTTCACCAGATTGGTGGGAATACATTTAGCTTTATACACAATTAACAAATGTGACAGCAGACAAAACCAAAAGACACTCTCTGGGTTTGTTGTAAGCTGTGTTTTGTGCTAATGAAAAGGTTCTCAGACATCTCAAGCCATGGTCAAAATGGCTCTGACCCAGGCCCCCCACCTTTCAATGGACCCCCTCTTTAGGCTTTTGTGACAATCCAACTCTGTATGAATTTATAAATACTCAGTTCGTTTACTTACATTTTATTACCAGACCAGGCAGCCCAGCCATTCTGGTCCTTAACTGAGAGACAGTGAAAGTTGAAGAAAAATACATATTAGGTTCTGGTTAGATTCTGCAAGCATTTGACATTTTAAAGTACATAGATCCAACCCAACTGCACAAGCCTTTGCCTTTACGCAGTTTGTTCCACTTACTGACGTTTCCTCTGTAACTGTATCATTCTTGTGGAGCTACTGCCGGACTGGTGCGATCACTGGCTAGTGCCACTGACTCAGATTACCAATCCCACATAGCAGAGGCAGGACAGTAAAACAAAAGCACCCATCAGCAGCATATACCTGAATGGTGCCGATAGAAACTTCACCACACATTGTGGATAGAGGCCTTGGTCAGACTACTAGCTTTTCTGGCTCAGTCCATTTGGAGACTGCTTGCACCGAAGTGGGGCTGTGAGGGTGCCACATGTCAATGTGCAGTGCAGGGCAGAGCAGAGCAGAATTATATGCTCCCTTCTTGACTGTACCATCCTTGTGGAACCACTGCTCGGTCTCTCAGGATAGTCCCAACTAACTGAAAATACCTGTTCCTCGCACTGCGGGGACTGGAGTGCATTAAACAAAAATGCAACCTCTGAATGCACAGGCCTAAAAGATGAGACACCACTTTATTGCACCACATGCAACAGGCTTGTTCATATCACTAGTCATTCTTCTTCTCTGGTGCTGCCCAGCCAGAGATAAACTGCTTTTTGCAGGGTCGTGCCCAGATGTAGACCAAGGAAGAGGGATCGCAGTGATACCACCATAGTTGCCAAGGGAATGAATGAGCTAAACATGTATTCCAGATTCAAAAATTGTTCTGAGCAGGGGGCCCCAAATATTGTTTGTTCCAGGGCCCCCAGAACCCTTAAGATGTCCCTGAAGGTACTACCATGATAATTTAACATCAATTAGCATACCCAGCTACTCAAAAATCTTAACATTCAATATTTTGTCACCTGTTGCCGTATTCTTCCTTTTCGTATTGTTTGGGCCCAAAGTCACAAACTAAAACAATAGTTACGAAATGTAACTCAATTTTGGTATGTGAAATGCAGGAATAATTCATATGATCCTTGCAGGAGAACTAAATTAATGCATGTTCCAGATGGCTACTATATAACATGAATAGCAGAGGATTCAGGACACAACTTGGCGGACATCTCTTTTGGAGGGGAAAAATTCTGTACGCTCAAGATTTTGTGAAGATCAGCAACCATTTAATGCTGGCTCATGAATATCCCAGAGCATTAGATGTGAATATTGCAACCACAGCATTGGTTCCAATCTTTTCCCACCTGATATGCATCAAATAGATCTAGCTCCTTGGCAAGAATGTTTATGGTTTCAGTTGAGAAGATAATAGCAGTCTTAAAGGAAAGCCCAAGCAATAAAGTTCCAGGCCTCAATGGGGTCCCACAAGTCAACGGCTTTAAGACAGGATTGGAAATTGTTAATGGTCCTGTCAATATTCCTTTCCTCAGGGTTTAAGTGGGCCGTGTTCTGCAGTGCTGAGCAGTGGCAATTTTTAAAGGGGATATCAAAACAGGTACCTATAGGGCTCCATTTTTAGGTCTCTCCTAGCGTTGCAGCATGAATGCGCTGCTCGCTCTGCGAGAGCTATAGTAGTCGATATTTTAGAAGGGGACTTTAAGCCACTCCCTTGTTTTCAATTGGCTGGCGTCATAGTTTAGGGTAAATGTTGGCTTGTGAATCAGGCTTTTTGGTTACCGTCCTGTCGCTTTTTGGGACGGCCCATCTGTACTGGCCCACGCCATCTTTGTTTCCCGTGATGTAGGAGGGTGTGTTGGTAGCTTGTTTACTGTTTTCTGATTGGATTTTGTGTTTTTGTGTTACCGTCCTGTATTTTTTTCGTACGGCCTATCCGAACTGCTTCGTACATTGGTGGTTCCACAAACACACCGAAGGGCCGGAGTTGCGCTTGTTGTCTAGGGTCCGAAATGTTAGATCTCTGCCTTTGTTTCTTTGTACAAGTTTTCAATTGGCTGGCATCATAGTTCAGGGTAAACGCTGGCTTGTGATTGGGAATCGGGCTTTTTGGTTACCACCCTGTCGCTTTTTGGGACAGCCCACCAGGACTGGCCCGCGCCATCTTTTGTTTTCCGTGATGTAGGAGGGTGTGTTGGTAGCTTGTTTACTGTTTTCGGACTGGATTTTGTGCTTTTTTGTTAAGGCCCTGTATTTTTTTCATACTGCCCATCGGACTGCTTCGTACATTGGTGGTCACACACACACACACACACACACACACACACACACACAGAAGGGCCGGAGGTGTGCTTGTTGTCTAGGTTCTGTAAATGTTAGATCTCCGTCTTTGTTTCTTTGTACAAGTTTTTTGTTTTTTATTTTATTTTCAACAAGTCTTGCGTGAGTATATGGAATTTGGCTGTAGCGCTTTTAGCAGCTACTGGTGATGCCTCCCTTGGCATTGGCTTCTTAATGGTTTACGTAAGCAACAGCACAGCAACTGCGTAGTGACTATAACCCACACAGTTTACAAGCGGCTTCCAAATGTAAACGTTGAGGGGGGCATCTGTCTGCCGATAATGGAATGAGCTGCAGCTGTTTGCTCTTCAACTCCAGTATATTTAAATTACATATTCCGCACCAAAACAAGACGCAGCACTGAGGCTACAGGCTCCTTTGTTTAATTTGAGGGGTGGCCCAGCGTGGGGGTGGAGATGGGAAAGGGGGAGGGGCTATGATAGACACAGGTGGGAGATCTGCCAGACAAAGTGAAGGCAGGAGCTGGTCTGGGGTTTGAGAGATGAGGATCTTTAAGGACACAGTCACCCGTCCCTACCAATTATGAGCGCGGCACCCGCTTGGGACACCGCGCTCACTTTATTTATTTCTAATTAGCTCAGCCCTTTATTTTTGCGGGGGTCGACATAAAGAGTACAGCATACTTAATACTGTTTCCAGAGTTATGTATAATTCCCACCCCTCCCCCTCTCACAGAAGTGCCGTTCCCTTATTTATTTATATGCTCACACATGGTGCACCCCCTTCCCCTCGTCCCCCCAGTCTGTGCCCCCGCCCCACGGAGCCGTATTTGGATAGTCCACTGTTGTCTCTGCACCAAACTCTGGGGCTATGGGGGTGAGCAGTGTTTCGCTTCCTAGCGCTGTGTAGCGGCTGGTGCCGAGGCACACCCCGAGATCATTGCACTCTTCGAGGGAAAGAGCAGCAGAGCGTGCCTCGCTGTCGCACTGTTTACCTTAGGCAAATGGTGCGTGCTGCTCTTCGGATCTGGTAACTCTCACCACGGGGGAACAGTGCTCTAGTGGCAGCACTGGGCAACGTGAGTAACCGCGACGGGAGGTCTGGCGCCGGGGTGTATTACTGCTACGTATACTAGTGTTGTGTGTCTGTGCTGCTCTTTTGTGTGCACATAGTGGTGGTTGGTGCCTCTGTGCTGCTATTCTATGTGCACCTGGTGTGTGTGTGTGTGTCTGTGCTGCTGCTTTTCCATGTGTGTTTGTGCTGCTGTTCTGTGTGCACCTAGTGTGAGTTGGTGTGTCTTGCCTGCTATTCTGGTTATACCTAGTGTGGGTTTGTGTGTCTGTGCTGTTACTTGTCCTGTTTGTAACTACTGTGTGTGTTTGTGTGTGTGCTGCTTGTTTTGTGTGTAACCAGTATGTGTGTGTGTGTGTGCTGCTTCTTGTTCTAAAGCGAGGGTTACAATCCATAAAACAGGAGGATGCAAAAGGGGAAAAATCACGTGCTTAAATATGGGGTTTAAGGAGAGCAATGCAATAGGTCTCGTTCATTTATAGCGAGAAAGTCGGTATATCATATATACTGACTCCTGGCTGGCGTATGGCCGCAGAGCAGGAAGCAAAGGGTGCAATTTATCAAGCATATTACAGCTAAGTTTATTAAGAATAGAACTCACGAAATAAAGTAAAAAATCTTTACATACCAAGATGCTGCTCTGAAGGAGAGAGTTGTGCCGAGAATAGAGACTGCTAACCCTTTGTATATTATATTCTTGGGATCTTCTCAGGTCTCAAGTCTGATAGAGTCCATTTTGCTCTGCAGATTGATGACGACATCGTGGTTTCTTAAGGGACGTGCTGAATTAATTAATTCACCAATCACAAGGGCCAGGACTTGTAGAAATCTACTCCTACCATCTTCCTGCCCATCGGAGATGCTGCATGTTATGAATATTTCCAAGGCATCTTATTTGGGA